>NC_142945.1:50977380-51004880 GCF_046866305.1 Octopus bimaculoides | reverse complement strand
ACACATACAAACAAGTACATGTACGCTCACACATGTGAATATATTACGGTTTCCCTTCCTACTTGAACTTTATATTAAGAATAAGATACTCCAAAACATATGTATATTCATTTAAACGTCTATTTGCATGCACGCATACATACATAGATACATGCACACATACACACATGTATATATATATATATATATATATATATATATATATATATATATATATATATATATATATATATATATATATATATATATATATATATATGTATATATATATATGTATATATGTATATATATAAACATATATATTTTTTATATATGTACATATGAATATGTATATATGTGTATATATGTATACATATATACATATAAATATATGTATATACAAGCACATATATATGTATATACATGAATATACGTATATATATATATATATATATATATATATATATATATATATATATATATATATATATATATATATATATATATATATATATATATATATATATATATATATATATTGGTATATAGTATGTACATACGCAGCAAAAGTGAATAAAAGCCCACATGATTTCATGTACACCGTAAGCATACACCTATATCAATACAGAATGATGTATACGTTATTAGCATATACACAAGTATAATTACTCGCAAGATTAATGTATGTTGTTAGTCTACATTTAATATGCATAGTATATAGTTATAGACGGATATATAAATATACTTATACACATAGACATACACCCACGAGCGCACACATAAATAAGAATAGATCCGTTGGTACAGTGACAGTCGTATAGATATAAATATCTCCTTTATATATATACGCATTCATAGTCATATATGAATAGACATACAAGCATACACTCACATACATACACACATATCTATCTATCTATCTATCTATCTATCTATCTATCTATCTATCTATCTATCTATCTATCTATCTATCTATCTATCTATCTATCTATCTATGTTGCCCGACTAATACGAATTATACAAACTAGTTTTTCCACATCATGTCTGTTAATCTTGTGCCACACACAGGCAAGTAATTTCATACAGGATATGGAACCTGCTGTGTTGTCTCTTTATCGAATTTTGGAAAACAGGTGCACGAACTACAGAAATTTTTAACAATATCTTGCAAAGCAGAATCTGCTTTCGGGCCTTAATACTGCATTGTCTGATTAGTTCACATTCACAAAAAATGTACATATATACATTGTAGACAAAAATATAACAATTCTCATCCTCTAAAACTAAGTTCATACTTTGTTTTCAGTCAGTACGATGTCAAATATAATTAATGAATTATGTACACACACACACACGTACACATGTATGTATATAAGTGCATATGTGTATATATGTATATTTGTAAATATCTACATGCATACACATTGGTACATGTAGGAACATATTGAAACAGATTACGTAAGATAAAAGAGTAAATAGTGGAATATAAATATATGTTATATTCCATGTAAACCATGAGCAAATATAAATATACCTATATATATATATATATACACACAAATATAAGTAATAAATAACAGAAATAGTTTGATGAATCTTCATTTAACGACACGTAAATTCCCATATCACAACAAATTGTTTCGTAACTTAGAACATATAAATAATTTATATTATTGTATTCAATAATGTATAAGTTACTTACACGTTTGCATCAACGCAAAATGCAAAACGTTCTTGGAAATGACGTAGAATTTAAGCTGTGTCCTCAAGTAACAGAAAGGCTCTATACATGTGCTCCAGAATGAATGAATCTACATGGCTGGACGGAGTAAAAGAATAAAAGAGCATTATGTATATATATATATATATACACACAGACACACACAGGCACACAGACACAGACACAGACAGGCACACAGACTCACACACACACACTATGTATCTTGCACACTTCTATCATCACATACATACATTACGACATTATAAATACGCATAGTGTCGCAAATTGTCTTATAAATGTGAAATATTAAAGGAGCAATATGGCTAAAAATATATTTGGAAAAAAAAACACAAAATACTGGCATACGGGCTGACAGTATCTCACTAGATTCCTTTGCTGTTGTTGTCAGTTAAATAAGGCAAAATTTATTATCAAAGAAACTTCAGCCATTATTATGTAGTATTTTCTTATATCAAAGACAATCTTTTCGAATTTCTTTTTAACTGGCGAAATGGTGTGGTTTGAGGGAAATTTGGCTGATATTTCCAACAGTTGGAACGGTTACATCGTATTAAAGTCATTGATATCTTTGTCTTTTGTCTCTTCTATGATGTCTCTGTGGACACAGAATTCTAATTTACATACTTAAAAATAGTAGTTTGGGAATATTCATCATTGTATGATAAATGTTGCCATCAAGCATTAACATTACATTTCAGTTAATGCTGACAAGTTTGAATGAATATCAATCACCAAGACATTAGCGGTTAGTTTAAATGATTCGCTAATGAATATGGAATTGGCTAATTACAGACAAGTTGTTAAATTCCTTTACCGAAGCCATAATAATGTTTGGGATTAAGTAATGTCATGGCCACGATGTAATAAATTTATACAATAACAACAGCAATAACAAGAACTTCAATATTTCTCTCACTCTTTCTCTGTCTGTCTCTCTCTTTCTCCCTTTATCGCGCTCTCTATTTCCCCCGTCTCTTCCTCTGTCTCTTAATTGCTCTCTCCTTTTCTTTCTGTCCCTGTCCACGCACCAACTCTTTCTATCATTATCGCGGAGACACAAAGATAGAAAGATACATAGAGCAGAACGGGAGAGAGAGAGGAAGAGGAAGAGAGAGAGAGAGAGAGAGAGAGAGAGAGAGAGAGAGAGAGAGAAAGATATATATATATATATATATATATATATATATATATATATAGAGAGAGAGAGAGAGAGAGAGAGAGAGAGAGGGAGTTTGTGGAATTTAAAGCGGAGATAAGAAGATTTAACCTCGGTAACAGATTACTATTATGTTTATGAAACCCAACATGAAGTTAATTTGAAGGTGATGTTGGCGGGGTTTGAAATCAGATCTCTGAGAGTCAGAACAAGTAGGTAGGCAAAGAAGTGATGTTAGTCGAAAGTGATGTTAACTGAAAGTTGTGCTGGCAGGATTTGAAACCAGATCACTGTGGACCGATACAAGTAGAGCTAAGCTTTTTGTCTGCCGTAATGATTCTGTAATTACAAACTACTTCCCGTATATTCTTTTCAATTACATATTATAGCATAAACTTATCGAGATATAATACAGTCAGAAAAGTGACCCGACGTTACACAGTTCGTTTGATTATAATTACAATGCGCTACACGAAGAAATAGCATACTTATTTCAAGGGGAGTAAAAATGTTTTACGACTGTAGTTATTATAAGGCAACATTAGGTACATCCGATACTACGTTATTTAGTGTTTGTAGTAATAACGTAAGAAGAGTGACTGTGTTATTATATATATTTTCTCATCAAAACTTAATCACCAGACAAAATCTGAGACACAAGAGCTAAGATATAAGTGGCAAGAACGAAGCTATAAAAGCAGAAGCACGTATATTTGTATCATTATTAGGACAAATAAAAGAGCTTCCATATAAAATTTATGGGCGTGTGTATACTTACATATATACATACATGTGTGCGTTTGGGTGTGTGTGTGCATTTCTCTAGCTCTCAGTGTCTGTGCACACACACACACACACACACACACATACACCGACATACACATATTTATATATACATAAGCACACACGCATACAAACACACCGACACACATAGTTTTAAGTCTACGATTATATTTATCTACTTCGCCCTCTATTTAAATACACACACACACACGTAAACATACGCACACACATACACACAGAAATACATACACTCGTACAACCGTATACATCCGTACATATATTTATATAACGTGTGCATGTGCATGCTATACGAATTATATATATTCATTTGTACGTTTAGCTTCACGTACACAGAATTAGTTTCCTAAACACGCGCACACATATTTACAAACTCACGTGCGCAATTACCATTATATGTGCTTCCTAGATAAATATAGGTACAAAGACGAAATAGCACTTAAAATGGTCTCATTCTGTCAGTCGAGTAATCACTTTATACTGGTTCCTCTCGCTCTACCTCCTACTCTTACTCCCTTATATCCCTCTTTCTCTGTCTTTGTCTACCTCTCTAACTCTTGCTATCTTCCTCTCTCTTAGTCGCTTTTCACGCCATTCTTCTTATTTCGTTCGTCATTTCTTCGCTGACAATTCAGTGGTATTCTACTTCAAAATAATCACTGTCCGCTTTTCGTTTCACCGAGGTAAAAAGTTTTGTCTGGAGAAATATTTATCCAGACTTTTCTCTTAGCTATTTATTTATACTCGTCTTTTTTTTCTTGTTGTTTTCCTTGCTTTAGTCTTATCATTCCTCACTTCCTTCTATCCTTGTAATCGCGAAGAAAAAAAAAAAAAAACATTAAACATGAAAACGAAGCAAAAAAAAAAGGACAAAGGAAGGTTAAAGACGAAATAAAACAGTTTTCTTGATAGGTTTTTCACGTACACAATAAATGGAGAACAGTGTTTACGTTACATAACGAGTGTTACAAATATAACTTCTTTGGAACTCCCTTATCGAAATGTTGTATAATTGCCAAACGCCATTTGCATATAATCCTAATCTCACTTTCTCTCATCTCTCTCTCTCGCTCTCCCCCTCTCTCTCTCTCTATTTGTGTATATATATATATATATATATACATATATATATATATATATATATATATATATATATATATATACATATGTATGTTTATCGGTTCGCATCAGCCAAAGTTCGTCTTATTCTGGCAGTAGTTCGTATTGTGTGATCTTTAATCTTTCGTTGGAACATATACGGGAAAATAGAAGAATTAAATCCATCAACACCGATAATACCTCTTCGTAGTTTATCCGCTTTTGTAATCTTTCATCATTCCCGTCTTACACATTTTTTTTTATATCCTATTTTTGTTCTGAAATGTTTTACCGGGCATGAGTGTGAAAAGGTTTATGCCCGTGTGTGTATGTGTGTGTGTGCGTGTGTGTGCGTGGGTCTGTGTGCCTTTGTGCGTATGTGTGTGCGTGTGTGTGTGAAAACGTCGTCTCATCTTGATCTTTTCAGCAATTTTCAAAATATCAATGGAATTTGCGCTTGTTATTCTCCTTTGCTTTGCAGTCGCATTTGAATATATTATGTTCTCCTTTCAGCACTGACAACCATATTTAAACGCACAATCAAATTCCCATACGTATACAATAATTTATATGAATAGAGATAGATAGACACAAGTGCAAAAAACGCACATATAGCTCCCCAGCTCCCCACACAATTACCGAGTCTGAACGCGCGCAGAGAATGAAGGAAATGAAAAATAAAAACACGCTTGGCCACTGGTAGTAGACATTTCTAATATTTCTAATTACCCTTCGATATTATATATATATATATATATATATACACTCATGCAAATATTCATAACCAATGGTGGGAATGCAGCGGTGTATGTACAACTTATACCTCCCTAAATTTCCAATAATATACCGTGTTGAGAATAACATATAACTACAGAAGTAGAACCATTGATTGGAAATCTTTATTAAAACGTATGTTTTCGTATACATTTAGCCTTATATCATTTAGACAGATATCAGTATTATTGTATATTCTAGTCTCTCTTTAGAAAAGTTACGTTAATCAATAGCAGTAGAATTAATCGATTTCTAAGGTTCAATTACGGGTTAGTATCACAACAGGTTGTTTCTTACATTCAAGTGATGGCTTTAACGATTACGACTCACCTTTCTTGTTTAATGAGATCTCACTAAAATTTATGAGAAATTTTCTATTGTGTTGCATTGAAATGAATCATCTAGATTAATAGTAATATAACACATTATTTGCTGTAGACATAACAAAAAAAAATCATTTTGCCGTAAATACACACATATGAACGTGTGTTTCTATATTTTCTGATTTTGCGTTCCGACAAGCATAGTTGTTTCGACAATATATTAATGAACAGTATAAAGTAGTCACATTGTTGTGTTGTTCAGCTATCGATCTGATACATTTCTCTGTACTCGAGCACATTTACACACGCTACACGAATATTTTCTTATGAAAAAAAAAAAAAAGTCATCAATTTAACTGTTTACAAATAGGAATGTGTGCAGACACATGATATATATGTATATGTACCGCCGTGCTCGACCGCTGAAACCTACAAGTTTTATTTTCATTCTCTCTGTCTCTCCGTTTTTTTTCTCTTATACCTTTTTGTTGTAGAACGTAGACTCGAAACGTAAACAACTTCTTTTCATTTTCCTAAGCGCTAAACTAATATACATGCTTGTTGTTTATACATCCGGTCTTCGTCTTTTGTTTTTCTATAATTTTCAACTATATATATATATATATATATATATATATATACATACCAATAAAAATAAATATGTTTATATGAATATATATGTATTTATTTTCATTGTCTGAATTCTTTGTGTGACAAACGGGTTGGTTTTGTCAACAGATACAAAGAATATATCGTTGAATGTTGCATAACTTCAAGCATAACTGTTTACCATTTGAATCTGAGAAAAGAAAAATCCTTTCCTATTTTCGTTTGTTTTATATATATTCATTTATATAGCCATTGCGTACATATGTTTTTTACGCGTGTATGTACGTATTGGTTTTCTTAATAATTATATATCTTCTCGCTGTGAAGGTGTCGATTTTTGCAGAAAACAACCAAGTTCTATCACATGAAAGAAACTGACAACAATATATGTTTATTACTTAAATGTGAGAAATCACTTGTGAATATTACTCTGTGTGTTGTGTGTAGCAGTTGGAGTAAGTTCAGCGAGAACACATGCGAAAACGAAAAGTGTCGCTAAAGAGGGTGCAGATGTGTGACGAAAGATTTCCGGACAATGGGAATGAGATAAAATAATAAAATAAGAACAGTAATAAATAGTGAACAAAGAAAAAAATATATATAGTCCGTGTGTTTATTTGGATCCTCCCTCCCAATAACATCCCGAAATACACAACATGTATATATATATATATATATATATATATATACACACATGCGACTAATGATGAGAGGAAGGCCGAGAGATATAGAGTGAAAGAGAGAGAGAAAGAGAGAGAGAGAGAGAGAGAGAGAGAGAGAGAGAGAGATAGAAGTGGAATAAGAGGGAAAACATAGTTAACATACTGTCTCCTACAAACAGAACAGAGAGAAGCGATGTCATTATAGACAAACAATCTTATCCTAAGAGCACACATTCATAGCTGAACAAAGTACGGATCAAACAATTCCAGTCATTTTTACTAGATACAAATACTCCATTTAACAGGAACAGACTTTAAATAATAAAATGGAAAAAATAAGAAAATAATAATACTACTCAAGACGCAAACCCCTATTCCCGCCCCCTTCGCACGCACTCCCGTTTATTTTTTTATATACGGACATTCACATTATTTACATTATTTTCATTTGACGGATATTTGTCCTCATCTTGTTTGTTGTTGACACAACGTTTCAGCTGATATACCCTCCAGCCTTCATCAACAACAAACAATATGAGGATAAATATCTGTCAAATGTAAATAATATAAATAATGTGTATAATTCCTCATCTCTTAAATATAGAACTTTACAGATATTCAGTTCTAATAGGATCTAAAATAAGGCGATCAGCTGAGAGAATCGTTAACACGTAAGGTAAAGTGCTTAGCGGCATTTAGGCAGTCTTCAGGTTCTGAGTTCAAATTCCGCAGAGATCGGCTTTGCAATTCATCTTTTCCGGGTTAATACAATAAGTATCAGTTTAACACTGGGGTCCATTTAATGACTAAAACACACCCTGCGAAATTGCTGGCCTTGTGCCAAAATTTTACAAAATTATTATGTAATAAAATTTTTCTGTCTGTCTGTCTGTCTGTCTGTCTCTCTCTCTCTCTCTCTCTCTCTCTCTCTCTCTCTCTCTCTCTCTCTATATATATATATATATATATATATATATATATATATATATATATATATATATATACAGTAATCCCTCGACAAATCGCGGTTCACCTATCGCACACCGAGTACATCGCGGATATTTCTGACTAATATTTGTAAATTTATGTCGCGGACTTCCCGGTATATCCAGGTTACTGCAGGTTATCTATCTATCTATCTATCTATCTATCTATCTATCTATCTCTCCCCCTCTCTGTCTCTCTGTCTCTCTCTCTCTCTCTCTCTCTCTCTCTATATATATATATATATATATATATATACATATATATATATATATACTCAGAAATTCATGTGAGTGGTGTGGTGAGTGTGTGTGTGTGTGTGTGTGTGTGTGTGTGTGTGTGTGTGTGCTTCTGTGTATTTCTCAATAAAAAAGACAAATATTGTCATGTAACTGTAATGTCTCATGAAGACAGCGAAGCCGATATCCTACCATAAATCTTCTTTCTTTGCACAACATCTTAAGAAAGGACAGGGAAGAAACATAACGAAAACAAAGATTTGTATTAAGTATTTTATTTTGAATGATTTTCCTTGTATTGTGTGTCTTTTAAAAGCAAGCTGGAAACAAACTGTGGAAGTAAGCTTGTGTTTACTCTAAGACAAATCAATACCTCATAACATCTGACACTGGGAAAATGGCAACCACAACCACAACAACAACTAAAACAAGCAGAAGGAAAAACAACAACGACGCCAATAATGATAAATAAACAAATAAATAAAGATACTTTTATGATGTATTCGTTTATTAAAACATCTAAAATATCTCCCATTAATTTGCTTTCAGTAAACGATACACATATATACAGAGAAGCACGTTCTGATTTAGGGTTAGATAACTTAACACTGCTCTCTATCATTGATGTACGAACTATGAATATTTATAAAGAGCTTCTCTCTGTTTATATATGCCACTGTACTCTATATTATAAAGGCTTTTGTAAGAGAGGTTCAAGGCTAGACATTGGAGCGATATGCATAATCTATTATAGGGAGATATCTATTAGATTTGTACTTGTGATTGGCCCAAGGTAGGATGAAAATCAATGCAGAATATTGTACGATTTGAACTGAGAATGCGAGGAAAACGTTTGTTTATTTTATTTATTTATGAATATATATTTAATTATTTACCATTGCCTCTGGTAGACCGGTGCCTTGCGTGTGTAATTTGTTAAGAGAAAGCTATCCAGAAAACCATCTCTGTCTGTCTGTCTGTCTGTCTGTCTGTCTGTCTGTCTGTCTGTCTGTCTGTCTGTCTGTCTGTCTGCCTGTCTGTCTGTCTATCTATCTATCTATCTATCTATCTATCTATCTATCTATCTATCTATTTATCTAACTGAGTAACACCCTCTGTCTCTCTCCCTATATCCTATATGTGTCCGTATATGAAAATATATACTTAAATGTAGGTGCGTGAAAATAATAGTCATATATGTAATGTATATATTGTATATACACACATACATATACATTGAACGACCTAGAAATATTAATACTACTTTGGTTAGTGCCATATGTCGATCATTATTTATACGTTGTCTTATATATCACTCTGAATAAAAACCAGTGTGTGTATACATATATATTTGTGAATGTGTGCATGTATATATACCTATGTGTTTGCCACTTTGGTTGTCCCAACCACACTCGACAATAGCAAGTTTTCTGTTTTGCGAAAGAAAAAGGCTGGAGTAATTACTGAAAGCGATGTGATTGACGAAAGCCTTCGTAGTGGTGCTCCAGCATGGTCACAGCCCGAGGACTAAAGCAAAATAGAAAAAAAAAGTAAAAGAAAAAACGAAAAATAATCACCGGATAAACAATTAGTTTGCTATTGTGCTGATTCTTTAAAATAACTAATATCCGTGTTTTTCTCGCATAAACTGACGGATAAATGGAGTATGCTTTCAGAAGGTAGCAGTTGATTATCCTACAAAGGTCACATATTTCCCGATCTGGGTCGTAATTAATGTGTTGCTATAGTAACAATATTTTTTGATGTGCTGTCACGTTAGTCAAACAACAACCTTGGGAATAAGAAATTATGGAATTTTGGAAAACAAAATAAGACGAACATTTGGAGATTTCTTTATGAATTTTGTGTGATCAGCCGGTTATTTCAATATTAATCGCTTTAAAATCCAGATTTTCTCATAATCTGCTGTAAAAATATTTGAAATTATTCAATGGTTCTGTTTTGTTTGAGAGCGTTAAAGAGGCATATAATTCCGTAAGCCACTCGAGCAATGTAATGGTAGTATATTAAACATTATATTAAACGTCGACTAATACCTCAATCATATTTAGAAATACATTGGCATTATTAATATTACATGGAAATGCCGGAAGTGATAGGATGCGTTTTTGACCAACGGGTCACACGATCAAGACATTGCGATACAGAATTACGACTTTCCAAAGTATGAGATCAGATATGTCCAGATCTAACTAAGCTTTCCGTCAGTCAGAAAGAAATATACTGTATAGAATGTGGCATAAATAATTTCATTTCTATTAATCTAAAAATGAAAAGTATGAACTATAATTTAATTCAAACTGAAAATTCACATTAGATTTTTAAAGAGAAATATTTGCATGAAATTTGAAGACTATATGATTGATTTCGAAACAGATTTTTCTGAATATTAAAACAAAAACTGCTATGAATTGCATGGCACACTTCTCGACCAAAACACCTATTTGGTCTGCTTTAAAATTAGAGTACATCTTTAGAAAGAAAAACAATCATGAAATTATTTAATTCCTCGTTTTCTACAAAGAGAATCAGATAATTTAAAATAGGATATCAAACGCATGACAAATAATTTCATGTTAAAGACGATAGTTATGAAAATCCAAATATAAAAGCAATTAATCTTATGTCTACTTGACCAGAGATGTCTGTGGAAACTGGACACAAATTGGATTAATATTTAAAGCCTAACTGACAAATAAGAAAAACCGGAAAGACGATGTGGAAACTAAAAATATAATCTATAAAGTTTCAGCTTATATCAATAATCTTCATTTTTATATATGCTTTGAGTGAATCCGTCTGGTTCTGTCTTTAAAATGTATTTAAATATGTCTATTTGAATTAAATATAGCGGAAAACTTTAGTTACAGAAAATATTTCTATTTGCAATAACATCTACGAATAGCATTCCAATTGAAAATATTGCAGTTGTGTCTTTCGAGTCAATGGAATGTAAGACTTCAGCCATTAAAATACTATCCTCTGGATCCTTATAAAAATTTCATTTTCCCCCTCTTATTTCCGTTGTTGTTGTTCTCGTCATTGCGATGATGAGGCAGAGACTGTGGTATTATATCACAGTATATTCGTCTTACCTTCGCCATCATTTCCTTGCCTTGTTTTCTAACTAAAGAAAGCTCAAATTGAATACAGAAATACGATCAAATGAATGCTGTTGCCATCCCATCGATTGAAGATCATATAGGATTACATTCTGTGCTTACATATTAGACATAGCTACAAGACTGTCAGGAGAGGATTTAGCAGGGTAAGTGATCACTTAGAAACTATTTCGGTGGCTTAACGTTTCTCTGTAGCCAAACGCTCTATAACGTAGGAATCAATTGAAAAGAATTAAAACTATTCTCGTAAGGTTCAATCACAATAACCACAAAGTGAATATTGTATAAGACACTTTATGCAGAAATTATATATTTAATATTCAACACATCATTCAATTTTGAATTACGTGATCTCTAACGAATTGCATTTTATTCAATGTATGTTCAATCATTCTTTCATTGAAATGTATTTCACCTTTTATGTTTAAACGAGAATGATTAAAACGCGGTATTCATGTTCCTCTGCATACATATACATACGTACATATGTAAATGTATATATATATATATATATATATATATATATATATATATATATATATAGGGAGAGAGAGAAGGACTACTTATATATCTATCTATCATATCCCCTTCTCTCTATACACATATATGTATACACTGTCCCATGTCTGAAATTCTCTTTGACAAATTTTTTACATTTATTCGGTAAATAGATGGATGCGATAGTCAACAGATTATGCCAAATGCTTCTGTCAATATATTAAAGCTCTAACAATAGCTATTCATCAACGAATATCCTCTATTATTCTTAGTGGGAAACGTGTCAAACACCTCTATGTTTATATCTGTGTGTGTGTGTGTGTGTGTAAGTGTGTGTGTGTGTGTATGTGTGAGCGTATAAAAATGCGTGTACATGCCACAGTAAGAGGGTTGTCGATCCCTGGGATAATCGATGCTTGGAGCCTTGTATGTATATATATTTTGTATATCTATATATTATATATATTATATGAGGTATTGCGTCTTTGAAAAAGAAATATATTGATGAAAATAATCGGCTCTTTTTGGTTGTCAGTATCTCGAAAGTTGCCTTTTCCTTGAAACCTATAATACTTACACACACACACACACACACGCGCGTATATACATGTATAATATACATATATATATATATTCATATGTATATATATACATGTATATACATATACATACATATACATACATATATATATATACATACATATATATATATATATATATATATATATATATATATATATATATATATATATATATATATATATATATATATATATATATATACACATAGATATATACATATATATACATACATATACATGTATGTCTGTCTATCTGTCTGTCTACTTATCTATCTGTGTTTGTTTGTTATTGTTTGTGCCCGAGACAAATATACGGTGGAAGAGTTCGGAGCCAAATCGAATTAGAGAAAGAAAGATATACAAACGAAAGATGGGTGGACAAGAGGATTTATTTTGTATTAGCTGAAAGAAAATGGTTGTTTAAGCGTGTAGTTTCAAATATAGTAGACAGAAAATTATTTAGGCAGAATGAATAAACATAGAAAAGAAACACATTAGACTTGGAGTAAGATATTTAAAACGCTATCATTGCAAACGATAACCATATAAAGAAATCGTAGTCCAAGTTTAAAATATAAGATGAGAGTTTTAAAATTCTTGTCTTTTGTCTCGAGTAAGTTCTGTGCGTGGTAGATTAGAATACGATATGATTACAATATATAGTATATAATCTTCTATATATACAGTTATATACACAAGCACTTGCACATTATGTGTGCGAGTCAGTATACACACATACATACGCATATGCATAAATATATGTATATATATATATATATATATATATATATATATATATATATATATATATATATATATATATACACACACATAAACATATACACGAATACAGATGCCTTTCACAGATATTTATAGGAATTCCAGGACTGCATGATTTCAAATCAGGATCTTAAGTGAGGTAAAAGTAAAATTTCTAAAATATATGACGTAACGGAGGAAAATTGGAAAATTAGGATACAGCTTGAAACAAGTTTAGTATAGGTGATAAATTCTTTTCAACTCTAGGCACAAGGCCTGGAAGTTTTGGGGAGGGGCCCAGTCGTTAGATCGACTACTTTACACAACTGGTAATTGATTTATTGACCGTGAAAGGCGGAAATGAAAAGTCCACCTCGGCGGGATTTGAACTCAGAACCTGGAGACAGACGAAATACGGATAAGCATCTCGCCCAGCATGCTAAGGTTACTGCCAGGTCTCGGCCTTGGTATAGGTGATATATTGTTCTTCAAAGTGTGTATAAGTGAGATTGGTGTGCACTCGCGCGCGCACACACACACAGTTGCAGAAGCACAAACACACTTCTTTAATGATCTATTTTGGGGTGGATTGAAAGTTATATAAAGTTGTCAGCGTGATTTTCTTGGCAACTGTCTATGTCTCGAGGAAAATTATTTGACCAATTTCTTTTTTGTTCTATTAAACTGTGAATCTACTTGAAAAGTTATATTTATTCGCAAAACAACACAGTAAGCTTTCTACATGAATATGTGATACGTAAATATATAATATATATATATATATATATATATATATATATATATATATATATATATATATATATATATATATATATATATATATATATTTACACACACACACACAAGACACACACACACAGCACACACACATATATACGTATAATTTATATACATATTTATGTGTACGTGTATATGCATAACATTTATATTTAATGTACGTATATAATTACATATATATATATACGCACACACACATATATTGATTGATTTTCATAATCTGAGATTAAGCAATTCAAAATATATTAAAATTGCAACACTATAAATGGCTGCCGGTAAGAAAACACCATTCCACATCACCTACATTAAATTTAGATAATTTTTACATTAATCTTTTATAGGAGAAACACATTAGTATAGAAGTACGGACAGAGCACAACGTATTCTTTAAACAATCACCTATAGATATACATACACCCACAAACATGTATACTAAGTTAACTACACGTTTGTATGTAACGTTTCTTTATATGTATGCTCCCTATTTTCAATTATTTAAAGGATTTTTGTGAGGAAGGATCTGATATGTAACAGATAGAAAATTGCATCGATGGATTCTAGATAATAAACACCTGTCACATTCTGACCTTGGAAAAGTCTTGCATATATTTGTGCTTTTTTCAGGAAAATTGACTTTTAATATGCACGTTTGATGATCGGGTGATTTCTTCTGAAACCTAGTTTATGCAAATTGGCTGATTGTCAATTAGACTTTCAACTGCAGAGGTGCTTTGAGTGAGTGAGAGCGAGGGAAAGAGGGGAGTGAAGGAGATAAACAGAGTAAAAGAGAGAGAGAGAGAGAGAGAGAGAGAGAGAGAGAGAGAGAGAGAGAGAGAGAGAGAGAGAGAGAGAGAGAGAGAGAGAGAGAGAGAGAGAGAGAAACATCAGCGAATATTAAACGTCTGAATTCAAATATATCAGCGTCGAATCAGCCATGTCAAATATGCGGAGGCAAAACGGTTGTTCCTAAATGCATTTAATGTATATACATTAAATGCATTTAATGTATATACAAAGATTACAGTGAATGAAACGGATGCGATCTATAGAAATTATATTGAAAAAATTATGGATGGAGTTTTCTTTTTAAATATATTATTAACGAAAGTTTGAAAAGCTACATTATTTTTTAAGTTATGAAAACATGTTTCCAACTTGAATACGGTGCTTTAAATAAAATCAGAGAATATCTACGTAAAAGACAACGCTATAGATAGTTTACATAAAGTCTCATTTTTCTAGAAACAGATGTAATTAAATAATGAGATTTTGCAATAGATCATATTCAAAACGCCCACATTCCTTTTGAAGCATGAACATGGTTTTTCTTGCTTGTGTTTTGTACTTGATTTGATTGCATTACTGGTTCTGTATACATCAAGAGTGATTTACCTCATTATTTTAGCATTTCACGAATGGCTATGATAATTATATTCACCTGATTATTTTGGGTTTCGTTTATGCATATTTTCTTAGGGTTTTACTTCAAGTTTTTCTTTTTGACTTAACTCCCTCTGCAACAATATTTTCTGTTTGATCTAAGAACAATCTTTTCTAACTAATAACACTTCTCCATGAAAACGTAAATTAGTCCTTAAAGTATTTATTTTCATTTCGGATGCTTATGTAACACCTGTTACCTCCAGATATGCAGTAATTTTCTCAGAAATATAACCGTATCACTACCTACAAACAGTAACTTTAAATTCTCAGTAGCTTTTTTATGATCTTTCAATGATATCTTAAACTTGTTCAACAATTTTTCTTCTCAAGAAACATTTTTTTTTATTATCAAAAACATTTCTTTTAAAAAAGCGTTTGCTTCTTTGATATATTTTCAGCCATTTTTTCTACAACAATACTGGTTAAAATAATTTTTTATATATACAGTCATGTATTGCAGATAGTTTTTTACCCTATATCAGTGGCTTTTTCACCCTGCATACACGTTAAGGTTTTACCCACCTCTTTGAAATCAGACCAGCCATGATTCTAAACGAAGCTACTATCTCTGATAATTGTTAATGGATTTTTCAATTTTTCCCTTTCCTGCCTCATTGACACATTTTGCCTTCCTTTGTTTCAATATATCTCTTACCAACCAATGTCCTGTAACCTGATGTGAAGCCACTCAAAGATATACCCTCCAGCTTCCATCAGGTGTCTTTGGAAAATTTCGAACCTGAGTTCTCATTTCCAAGGTATTTTTCAATTATTATTATCATTATTATTATTATTATTATTATTCAGGTCACTGCCTGGAATCGAAATCGGAATCTCGGGGTTAGTAGCCCGCGCTCTTAACCACTACGCCATATGCCCGTGGGCATATGAATATATATATATATATATATATATATATATATATATATATATATATATATATATATATATATATATATATATATGTATATATATATATATATATATATATGTATATATATATATATAATATATATATATATATATAATATATATATATATATATATATATATATATATATATATATATATATATATATATATATATATATATATATATATATATATATATATATATATATATATATATATATATATATATATATATATATATATATATATATATATATATATATATATATATATATATATATATATATATATATATATATATATATATATATATATTTACATACATTCAGACATACATATATATGCCTGTGTGTATGCTTATATATAAATATATTTGTTGTTATATGTAAGAATATATAATATATAACTTAAATTTTACTCTCTAAACTTGTCTACTTATTTATCTTCTATCTTCTGGTACAATTATTTTAATCACATTCAATGTACATATGTTAAACGCTGAGAAAAATAAGTCGAATTCTAAAGACATTATGCTGACTAACATGTTGCCTATATCAAATTTCTCCCAACTAATTCACAGAAACTTTGATAACATAACCCATTTCGTTTACACCAAATTGTTTAATATTTTCGCTGTTTATCCAATCTCTTGATTCTGCAAGCATTTTCATTATTAAATATAACGAAAAATTAATATTGTTTCTCCTACATATATGTGTACCGAAATGTCTCTTGCAAATTGGAAAGTGTTGTTTTGATTTTCCTCAATGTTTTACAATAAGTTTTGTTACATATTTCAATATGAGATTGCTTCCTGATTAATCATCAAAACTCCTTTTCCTGGAATATGAGTGGTAAGTTATTTATTTATTCTATTATTTATTTCATCTATCAACTATCAGACTCGAGATTTTAATCTACAAAAATATGTTTAATTCTGATGAACAATATGGTCAATGTATTATTGCACCGTTCCTTCGAGAAAGGAAATTTAATCAAAGGAGAAATAAGTATAATTCTTTTTAGGAGAAGGGAATGAAAATAATGTCTGTCATTTGCACAGATAAACGTAAATATTAGCAAGGAAGAAGATCAATAAATAGCATCTCAGGTGAATACTTAATTTATTGATCTGCCGCATACGTTAAGAAGGGTACACAACCACCCCCCTTGGCTGAATTTGAAATACGATAACAGAAATTGCAAAGACAGCAATTGTAATATTTGACTTATAACATTCGCACATAATTAAAACTCTAGGGAGGTATCGGCTTTACGGTTTAATCTGCTCTAGACATTGATGACTTCTTAATCAATTCAAGAAATCATATTTTACAGATTTGCTGGAAATAGCAGCTACAACTACTTCAGATTTCACCATGTTGTGTTAAAATATTTTTAAATGTACGTTGTATCTGATATTATGTTGGGCATATGACAGCTGCAAGAATAACTTTGATGATAGTTCTTTTCGTTGAAAGGATATGTTTATGGAGAGATACGTGCTTGTTACTACTAACAGGCCAAACAATTTTACGAGCGGTAGGACATATCAGAAGCAACAAAAAACATCCAGCAATACCACGACTAAATCTTCAGCAAGGTCACATGAGATCCACAACGATGTGCAGTGCTCAAAGTGGGACGGTAGTGAAACTACACACAAAATCATCGTAGTCGACAAGTTGATTTTATTTTGTATAGCCACTCAGAAGCATATTGCGGTTCAGAGATGTGCTGTCTACATATTTACGCTGGAAATTCGCTTCTAAAAGGTACCCGTTTATGCGTTGCTGATTATCCATGTACATTTCTGCTTGTCTAACTCTCTGCCCGACAGATATGTTGACTGCATTTTCATTGCTTTTAAAATCTTCACTATTTTGTAGTGCTGGATCTGTATACGCATAATAACCATATTTAGACACAATCCCTTGAGCCATTAGTCATTGCTTTTTTTTTCACTACACTTATTTATTTCTTTAAATAGTCAATCCCGAAAGAACCACTGCGTCCAGTACTTCCACCAAATATAATCGACTCTCTGAAATTTTTTTCATAAACCATTTTTGACGCAGTTGTCAACTTGCATCTGTATCAATGAATTGTCCACAGTGTCGATATCCACGTGCCGTGTAAAAGCAATGGTCACTGCTTTATCTTTCTGAACTATCACGTATGAAAAGCGTGCTAGCATTTATTTCTTTAGAAAACCATGACATTCAGAGGAATCTAATCTTTGATTACATTCGATATTCCATCGATATTTATTTTTGACTGAATAAACATAAATTTTATAACCGAAATGTACACATGACCACAATAAATATCATTATAACGTATATGAAACCTTCTACTCTGAGAAGTTTCATTTCAAACAGAAACATATAACGAAAGACAATACGATTAGATATGACATACTCATAAATATATTAGAATTGCTTACCAGTTCCTGTAAAACCTCACAACAAACATTATACTGCGTAAAATAATTTATGGCGCAATTAATTTCAGCACGATATACATAAAATGCCCAACAACGTTACAGCAAATTTAATCTTTCCGTTTCAACTTATTTCCTCGAAATTTCTGAACCATTCTTTAACCGAAGCATTTAATTTCATTGCAATGTATTATTTCATTTTATAAGTCTTTATTTTCAATCGTCTCCTGGTTTTTGTATTTGCACGCCGAACTATAAATATATACAATATATATCTATGTATAAGTATGTGTATATATATATATATATATATATATATCTATATATCTATATGTATATATATGTAGGTATATATATATATATGTATATATGTGTGTGTGTGTGTGTGTGTGTGTGTGTGTGTGTGTGTGTGTGTGTCTAGATATATGCATGCGCATGAATGTATACTTGAGTGTAGATACTGAAGCATACAGATTTGCACATAATTTGCAATACTTTGAAATTGTGATCGAAGTTCAATCACCACAATGATGGCATTTCCGGTGGCGTGTGACGTGTGCATAGATGTATCCATACATACATATTTGTGTTTGTGTGCATATATATATATATATATATATATATATATATATATATATATATATATATATATATATATATATATATATATATATATATATATATATATATATATATATATATATATATATATATGTATGTATATACATAGTTATGTGTTTATATGTATATATATATAAATGTGTGTGTCTGTTTATATGCCGATAATGCCTCCGGAAACGTTGTGATTGTAATGCTATTTCAATCACCAGTTCAAGTTATTTCAATTTACGACAATATTCTTGGTAATGTAGTTTGATGCACTTAACATATTCTGTTTCCGTTTCGTTTAAAACACGATTCCCGCAAGTGAATTATGCACGGCAGATAGAATTATGTTGGGTCGTAATGCAGTAAGCGTTGCGAAAATAAATTCCTTAAATTTTGAACCATTGCAGAAAAGATGCAATGATCTTCAATATGTAATGCAATAAGCCACGGGCATAAGAAATAGGGAACTTTTACCACAACGAAAATTTATTCAGGAACTCTGCCTGGAGAAATTTGGCAATAACTGTCTTCATGCAATGATTCTGAAACTGCTAGTATTTATTATTGAAAACAATTGCCGTACTAAAATGTGTAGTGATAATACAATGTAGGGATTACCTGGTTTAAAACAACATATGTGTTAATATAATTGTGTAATCTGTTACATGTAGTCATGACTGCGTAAATATAAGTCAAGCGAAACGTTACATAATTATACACGTCTAATAAGAAGCATCTTCTAAATTACATTTTACAAACGATTTCGTATGTGCTTAAGTACAACAATTGGGTCGATTACAGGTTCAAGACTTCCTTGGGGCTGTAAGTCACACAGGTAATATTGTGTAATTGAGGCAAAATGAATACTACAAAACACCCCACCAAAAATTCTTCTATTTGCCTTTTGTTTTTAACGGCGTTTGCATTTGTATTTTATCGATGTACGCATAATTCACATATGACTACATGTACCACAATATATATAATATGATATACATATGTATGTATGTATGCATGCATGTATATGTGTATGTGTGTATGTGTGTGTGTGCGTGTGTCTGTGTGCGTATGTAATATATGCGTATATACATATTTATGTAATACAGTTATGGAAATGCAAGTTTATATATGTTTTCGTCATTTCATTTACATAAATGTATACGTTAATACGTGTGTGTATTTGTCGTCAATTATATTTCAAAACTCATGAATATTATTGGATATTAAAATGAATAGCTAATTAAAACCGAGCAAGTTTTTAAGTACTGTTCTGTACCTTCCTATACTCAGAAGTGTAAACATTTCCTGCGTTTACGTTCCCACTTGTAGATAGATTTAAGTGTGAAGTTTTCATTAACGACTTGTCTTTTCGATTAGATATTTATGCGTATAACTGTATGAATATTCTTCCTTCGTTCTGTAGTAGCATGTGGAAAATGGACAAATTCACACCCGTTTAAAGAGTCTTAATAATAAATACAGTCTTGTAGTATAAAGTACTTTTGGGGTTAAAATAATTTCCTTTCAATTTATACACTGTTGTATGCATTACTCTTCACATTACTGGAATCTGCACACAGACAGAGAGCATCAGACATATATGCACATATATATAGATCTACGCATATGACGATGCAGTGAATCTCTCTCTCTCTCTCTCTCTCTCTCTCTCTCTCTTTCTCTCTCTCTCTCTCTGTCTATATATATATATATATATATATATATATATATATATATACGTGTGTGTGTGTGTGTGTGTGTGTGTGTGAGTGTGAGTGTGTGTGTGTGTGTGTGTGTGTGTGTACAGTTACGTAACACATTTAAGCAAAATGAGTATGAGACGTCAAAAGAAAAGTCGCTAGCGCTAATAGAAATGCTTCCACACTGGAGATAATGAGAAAATTTCATTGGTATACTTGGAGAGAAACATCATTGGGGAGAATCTTCATTGTAATTTAAATGCGAAACATTGATTTTGCAATGACTACAAGTACAAAGACATTGCAAAAGATGAAATATACGAGACTTAATACTACAGACGCAATTGCTCATATATCTTGACGCCTATGCCTCATTTGTGTCTACGACTTATGGAAATATTTATATAAATGAGAAGACAATTTCTGTTTCTTCCATTACCTTAGTGCCTTATTAATTAAAAGTACAATACATAATGCGCAGTAAATCTTATACCTGATAGAAGACAAAAGCAAATATAATGGTTTCTCATTATTAAGAGGAAAATAACGTGATTGATATGAATCGAAGCATCTGCGGCATAAACTCATATTCTGTTGAGAAATGAAATAAAATAGGCATAATATAATGCGCAAAGAACAAGGATATTGTTTGGACATATACGTTGTTCAACAGATACATACACATATATATATATATACATGCATGCATGCGTACATACATACGTACACACATACAAATATACATGTATATTTATATATATATATATATATATATATATATATATATATATATATATATATATATATATATATATATATATATATATATATATATATATATATATATATATATAAGGTTTTTAACTTTTAAATTTTCATATTCAAAAGAGACAGAGACTTGGTCCATCCTCTGGAAAATTATATATATATATATATATATATATAGATTCACGATTGAATATGGTACTTATGTTTAGGCACCAGAATATAGTATGGTATGGTATTATACAAAAACCATTCCCAAAAACTAGGTGATGAAAAAATCAAAATAAGCAACACGGATTTCAAAGATGATTGCAGTAAGCACGTTTCATGCTACTCCATATATTTAAGTAACGCGAGCATTACGTTAAATGCAATATGAAGAGCAATCTTCAGCTGCAGGAGGCTTAGAAAACATGAATGACCGATGCAATAACTATGACCTCAGAGGGGAATATGTTGAATAAAAACAAAATTAACTGATCCTCTTCTATTTTTGTTTACCCAAAACCAGGAATTTCTTAGCACATCGTGGTAAATGGATGATTTAACGAAATCGTGTGTTGTTCTTGTTTTTGCTAACCAGATCAGAGAAACCCACCACCAATAGAGATGAGATCTATTTTTACTTTATTATTGATTTCAGTTGTGCCTATTAATGCTTCCATTTTGAGACGGTAAGATTTAAAATCTCAGAAAGATATGCCTGTATATTTCTAGCGGCTCAGGTGAGCAGATAAATAGACACCATCACACTTCACTTGGGCCTCGTGAACATATATAAGCATTTATCGAGTGCGTGAATTTCTAAACGTTTATATACTCGTATAGTTCTTGTGGTATAAATATTTTCCTTGGCAATCACGTGCTCATTGGCATTACAGAGTATCATTAGAACGTTTCTGCATTTTGTCGTTGAATGCATTGTAACAATAGTTGATAAGCGCAAACTTTACGCATGGGGACCGATTTGAACTGAAAATGTTAAGAACAGGACGAATGGATCGCAGCAAATTTCCAACGCTCTAACGCTTCAGCCAGCTTGTAACTAAATATTATACTATAATCTACAAACGTCCATACATACGCACGCACAACGGCACGTACGCACAAACACACAAACAGTCATACACTTAAATATACACTCAAACACACACAGACGCACATATATATGTTTATACATATATATGTGTATATATGCATATATAAGTATAATCACACACACACAGACATATATATATATATATATATATATATATATATATATATATATATATATATATATATATATATATATATATATATATATATATATATATATATATATATATATATATATATATATGATGGGATTCACGATCTGAAATTTATTATATCAATATGATATATAATACCAAAGCAATGTGGCAATATATCATTGGAAATTCATCTTGATACATATAGAAGGTTGTTTAAAAATGAATAATGGGATTTAATATTTGCCTATGAACCACTATTCGACAGAATATTAATTCCATCGGCGTACACCATATTTGTTTAAATGGTTCTCCACTGGGCTACACTTTATAAGATCCAATTTCACTATTATAATCTATCTTTATTTTAGTGATGACGTATCTCTCTTTTGAAATACTTTCCACCTTATATACATATATGCTTGTGTGTGTCTGAGTGTGAGTGTCTGCCTGTGTGAATTACATATATACATATATATATATATATATATATATATATACATAAATACATATATATATATATATATATATATATATATATATATATATATATATATACATAATTACATATATATATATATATATATATATATATATATATATATATATATATATATATATTGGTCTTTATTGGACGAATGACACCTGTTGATATTTGTTTGTTATTTATAATTGTGTAACATTCTCTCCGTCCCCCCTGTCTTTGTTGTACAAATTCGCTTGTTTTCTCCGAAGGAATGCTTTTGTAAATATACGATCAATTTGGAAAGCCATAATACTGAACATAATTCGGCTGTTGGACGAGTGTCTACCTGATCTGGATTTACATGGGACTAGCTTTCTCCAATTAAAGACATGGAAATTCTGTGTTTGAAAGATCGTCACACAAAATGCAAGAAATAGCAGTTAATCTAATACTAGAAGCGAGGGAATGAGAGAAAGAGGGAGAGAGACAGAGTGGCAGAGAGAGGGAGAAAGAAAGGTATTATATAATGTCATCCTTATCAGGATATAAGATTAGTACTTCCCTTGGGGGTTAAACAGCACATGCAACAGTCGTAAGTATAAATAGCTGAATCATACGTGACTTTAACGACGAGAAATCAATTACTTAAAAAAAAAAAATTACAGTTGTAATTTTGAATTCAAACGTGGTTTAGTTCAATATTTGTAGAGTTGATGTAAAATGCATGTAATTGATTGGGCTCTAAAGTTTTCACTAAGATCGATAATTTTAATCTCCACAGACATTCAGAAAACTTTCAGTTGTGCATTGAAATTGACAAAGGTAATCACAAAGGAATTTGTAAAAGATTACAGAATAATGATCAATACTTTTAGATATTTCCTGACAAATTCCAAACCAGAGGACAAAGTTTATTGCCAAACATGCCATGGATTTAATGCTAACAAGCATGACATATGTACAGAGGTTCGAAACACACTTTAAAGGAGAATATGGGTGCAATGTGTGCAGGTGTAATTCACTAGGTCACTATTTTACAGAGGAGAGACGCAGTTTTGAGATACCATTTAGAATCTCTCCCCAATCCCTCACTCTCTATCTGTATATATGCATGTATATGTGTAAGACACACAGCGATGCTGAGCATTGGTGAGCGAAAATTTTAGAGACAGTAGTAAATATTTTGATCCTGTGACAAATGGCATTCAGTGCGATATGCTTCCGAGGGATACAGCCATTTTAAATAAAATATGATTGTGCTACATTCTTATGTGCACACAAACACACCCACACAAACACGCATACATACACATGTGTTAATATGCACATGTTGGTATATATATATATATATATATATATATATATATATATATATATATATATATATATATATATATATATATGTATATATATATAAAATATATAGAGAGTACAGTACTGTTTTTACTTCGCGGATTTTCATTTATCACCGAGTCTTTTGGAATGTAACACACGCTATAGTCGCGGGAGTACTGCATGTGTACATATATACACAACGTGTCTAAGCACGTATATGCATATTATGTACATGCATATTGTATATATTTTCTTTCAAATACTATACACATACATGCAGACGCACACATATGTGTATTTGTGTATGTTTGTGTATGTGTGCGTTTGAGTCTGTGTCTGGGCATCTATACCTCTTTATCAAAACAATTGTTTACATATATGTGATTGTGCGTGTATGCTTGTTTAGTATATGTTTATATATGCGTTCGTCCAAATACGCACCACCGATTATTCCGATGCACCCAACAAACTATGGCATGTACTATACGACTGCATTATACTTTCAAATTCATTATTTAAATCCCTTGACACAGTACTGATTCAACAGTGAAATAAAACACAAAGCAAAAAACATATATATACATACATACACATATACATACATACATATATATATATATATATATATATATATATATATATATATATATATATATATATATATATACCGGAGTAAGATTTTCTAACAAAACTGTCCGATGAACGGGAACGTGAAACTCAGAGCAACGGTTATTTTGTTATATTTCTGCTGCTTTTAAATAAAGTATATATATATATATATATATATAAAACGAAAAGTTAAAACAAGACAAAATGTGATTCGGTACTCACTACCATTTTCGAAGAATATGATAATGCATTTTGTAGTTAATGTTGTGTTAACGGACCATATTTCCCTTGTTGATTGTACGTTGTCGAATCTAGAATATTGTGTAATGATACAGAAGTAGTTACCGCGATACGTAATCGATATATAAATTGTATGACTAAGGGCGCATGAAATCTGAAATCGATAGGCGTTTTTATGACATCCATTAAATACATTCTTATAGGAATTTACACTTGCAGAGATGTGAGTGCGCAGGCACGGACGACTTTACGCACACAGACGAAACGTTCGCACTCATTGTACGTATATACTATCGATTATATAATTACGTGCAATATATACATGTATATGTATATATATATATATATATATATATATATATATATATATATATATATATATATATATATATATATATATATATATATAGGGAAAGAAAAAAGGAAGAGATAATTGATATATACATATATACATAAATAGATAAATGGATACATACATATATTGATAGCTATGTAGATAGATACATTGATAGATAGATAGATAAATAGAGAAATCAATAGATAGATTGATAGATAAATTTTTGCACGTGATATTAGAATTTGAACAAGTTATGGACTTCAAAGCCATAACAGGTTAATCTAAAATTTCAGTTGATAGGACCAAATTTCCCCTTGTGTATAACTATGTAAGAAAACCACTACAAAAGTTATCAAACTGCCATTAAAACAATTAATTTAAACTTAAATCGCAGAAATATTCCTTTCCACTTAACTAAACAAAGAATTCTGTTTACTGACTCTAACGTTAAAGTTTATAAACGGGTCTACACACCCGAAGGAAAATGATAATTAAGTTGAAATGGCCATATGTATTGAAATTGTATGTATACACATTCGTGAAAGGTGACGTACTGGTGTCTTCGAAGTCGAAATGTACCAGGAATTCTTGCACGGCACTGTCGGTCGATATTTCGTCTGCTTCTGATATATAGTGAGAGATGGTTTTACAAGAAAAAAGAGAAAAGAAACAAAAGCAACTAATTCTGCCCACCCATCAGCTGAGGGAGTAAAGATAATATTATAATGCAAGCAACAAGTCCTGTGAAATAAAGGGGTCCAGGGTTCAAACCCTGGTTTGCAGGTAAGTGGCAAAATGTTTTGTCTTTCAGCCTGGAAACTGTCGAAATCCATTTAAGTTTCGGCCACGGAAACCTCGGTAGCTTTAATTCACAAGATTCGTGGCTTTCATTATAACTTTACATATGACTGCGATGTACGGAGCTTACTGCGTGGCATCTTTGTCAAGTGTCTCCTACCATAGCCTGTGGGCCGACCAAACCTTTGAGAATGGATTTAGAAGACGAAAACTGGAACAAGCAAATTGTGTGTGTGTGTGTATATATATATATATATATATATATATATATATATATATATATATATATGTGTGTGAGTGTGTGTTCACCTACTTTGGTATTTTTTGCGCAGTTATGCAAACGAAATGGAGGAGAGATATGGAAGGAATAAAGTGTCAGTCATGAGTGAATGAAATGACGTGTAAATATAGTAACTGGAGGAACATTTATAACGATTTTAATGATATTCCCAAAATCTGTTCAAGA
>NC_142945.1:50952380-50972380 GCF_046866305.1 Octopus bimaculoides | reverse complement strand
GAAGGGACGGATAGAGCATCCAACATAGAGAGAAAAAAGAGAACGGAAATAGAAGGCACTAGACTTATGTGAAGGCAGTATTAATTCTGGGAGAATTAGAAGCGAATAGGGAAGAGAATAGAGAGAAGACACATGGTGAAGGGAACAAGAATAAAAGATGGGGCAGAGACAAATGAAAGAAAACGGGGAGAGGGAGGAGGGGAGAGAGACAGAGAGAGAGTTCCAGTTTATTGTCAGGATGTATATCAGAAGCTAGGATGTATGTATAGATTGATGAATAAGTACATAAATAAATGTGTGCTAACTTTAAATATTGATATTCATAATACAAAACTTGATGACTATTGGTATATGCCGAGTTTTGTTTGTAGATAGCATGTAAAGGTCATACACAGCGGCAGAGATTGATTTTTTTTACTTATTTCCATTCAGGTTTTATCAGATTGTTTTGTAATAGAATTACTTTATTACATAAATGATGCAAAATTATAGACAAAAAACTAATTTAAAAATATGTGAAACATTTTCGACATTAAGAAACATTGATGCCAACACCAGTAAAAGTTATATAAATATATCCTCCGCTCTACTATTTTGAAATAAAACATTTATAAATGCATGCCCGAGCTTCCTGGAATACATATTTATCAGAATTTCATTTATGTAAAATAACAATGGATCCGATCCTGAGTATTCAGTCGATCGATCCAAAAAGATCCTCGGTTTTTCGCAAAAGGGTTCTTGCTCACTAAGCATTCGTCAAACACGCGTGTCCTCAATGTAATTGTCCAGCGAAATCAGTATATCGCAGTGGGTGACAAGGCTGTTCTTTTGAATTAAAAATTCATTCCATCAAAGAGGCTGCTACACAGTTTCTATTCACCTAATTCCGTTCCCATGGTTTGATTTGACCTGCGGCTTTAAAAAAGTATTGTTTCTCAATATGTTATGCCCTGTAACTGAAGGGTAACATTTAAAAAATGCACTTGTTAACGATTCTGCCATATTGCACCTATTAAAATTTTGACACAAAGTTAGTAATATTGGGGGAGGGAATAAGACCCAATTCTTGATTGATGCTTATTTATATCAGCCCCAAAGTGATGAAAGGTAAGGTCGGCCTCGGTGGAATTTGAACTCAGAATATAAGGACGAACGAGTTACCACTAAGCAATAATTTACTTTTGTTCTGAAAGTTTTAATGCGAACAGCACCAATAATTTTGTATTTATCCTCTACAGCGTGAGGAGATCGGAAAGATTGAGAATCACTAATTGCTACTTAATTCTATATCTTTTTTTAAAGTTCCTTTCTCTCTCCTCAAATCATAAGATATCATATCATGCCATATGATATCATATCAACGAAAATCAGACCAAATAATAAAGACCAAATATTAAAGACCAAATAATTGGATTTTAACTAGCAAATTTATTGAACAAGACTTGATGCGATATCATATTAAAAATAGATTAGATTCATCCCTACTTTTGGTTTGAAAATAAGTTCAGTTTTCTTGGAGATTCAGTTTTGATTGAATCTAAAGCTATTTCTCCTGTTAGCATTGTTATAGCATCTAAGCTATATGTTCATTTTACATTAATATGGCTTCAAAACTGTAATAAATCTCAATATCTTTCAAGGATAAGTATCTTTGGCTACGAGGCAAAATTGTATTGTCGTGAATAATTTATGCCAGTCTTTTTTTATTATCGTGTCTGGTCAGTCAGTTCATTAGTTTGCTACATAATCTATTCATCATCATTCCCAAAATATCATGGGAACAAATTTGAAACATAACTAACGTCAGCAAACATTAATATCAACCCCACTAACAGTTTATTAATATGCTATATATCGTTCCCTTGGTTGCAAAAATAGAGAAGTATAATGAAGATCACGTAGATCTAAAAATTTTCGTATGTGGATACGAAAAGATATTTGCGATTAACACAGACAAAATATAAAACAGATAATGAGGTACATAGTATAAAAACAGCAATAAAAATTGATAAACATCATGAAAGAGAAAAAAAACTAAAATATTTTGGATGCATAAATAAAATGAAAAATAAAAATGGTCTCTATCACACTTAATGCAGGCAAAATGACAATTAAACAAGAAATGGAGGAAAACCTGTGGGGTGGGGCTAGTCGATTATCTCAACGCCCGTGTTTGACTAGAAATTATTGAATGGCAATGTCGGCCACCGTGGAGTTTGAACTCAAAACATAAAGCTGCAAAAATGCTGCCGAACAATTTATTGAGCGTGTTAACAGTTCTGCAGTTCGCTGCTTTACAAGGATGGCTAATATCAACAATTAGACAGGATAAAATATATTGAAACTAGTGGGACAGCAAAAAGAAATAGCCAAGTAGTATTCAATGTTATTTAATTTGCTAAGTGTGGACGATATCCGATGACGATTGTGCGTAGTGGAATATTGGAATCAAATGATACACATCTTAATCCTTGTCGTACGGATTGCAAAAACACTCCTGCAATAAACTGAAAAACGTTCGGGCCTCCTCTGCAGTGTAAAAATGATTATATAATTTCTCTTTCTAGTCACGACCTGCCTTTATAAGAAAAGTAAGGATAAAGTGAGCGATGTAGTCCTCCATATGGAAAAATACCGGATGACGCGATGATCCGTGTCTTTTTCACTATATGTCTGTTACTCAGAATTGCTCCGAGGAAGAAAACATAAGCGATTATCATGGCACTTGTATTTACGAAATGGCCATGCACTGCAGCAAATCAGCGTACAAGAAACGTCGGCTAAATTTGGATTAGATCTTAATCAACTGCTTTCAAATATGTAGATTTTGATATGCAAATTCTGAGTATAAGAAAAGACGGCTAAATTTGGAATGGATGTTAATCAACTTCTTTTAAGTATGTAGATTCTGATATACAAATAGAAATGTTTTTCAGCAGAGGGAAGATGTTTTAGGTCAGAAATCTAGTTTGTAGTACGGCTAAATCAATCACAAAATGCATTCTTTCATAGCGTTTCCGGTATTTGATTCATACTATAGAACTGCATAATATATGGGAAATCTAATCGGCAGTAACCTGAGGTTTGATTTCCCTAGCAACGGAATTCGATTTCGCCAGAAGTAAATTGTTGTACAGAGAAGATACTGTTCCTTCCGTTGTCTACTCAAGAAGTCCATGCAGTTATATAGGAAGGGAGAGATATTATATGCTGAAGGGAAATAATACTTTGGAGCAAGGTTATTGAAACTAATCGCAGAATATGATACAAGGGTTAAATGGAGAAATAATATTTCTTAGTCAACAGTTCTTAAACCAGACAGTAGTAGAATAGTGTTTGTAAAAAATGCTAACATACACAACCACATGCGTACCGATATATATATATATATATATATATATATATACAAACACAGACTGCTGAAAAACAGTGTACAAAATAGTGAAATGTCAGGTGAATATAATGAGCATAAAGCGCAAACATATACATTTTACAGAACGGTACACAAGCAATTAAATACAGTTTTAAATTTGCATTCAGAAATTTTAAAACGACAAAGGAGTTGAAAGTCATCTCTTTTAATTCTGAATTTTGTTTTTCTATATAGTTAAAATTCTTAATAAATAGTTCAGCTGAGAATAGAATATTGAATGATAATTGAAAATAATTGCGAAGGCAACAACGAAGAAGAGTTTTTAATAAAAGTTTGTGAGATTGAAGAAAAATTGAAATGAGATGGCTGATAAGAAGTAATGATAAATTCATTGTATGATCAGGGAATAATGACTTAGGAATTGGGAAATTGTGTGTTTTTTTAATGATTTCTCATTTGATCATTGTTTCTTTACTAATCATACACATGCATACACATACATACACACATGTGTGTGTATGTGTGTATGTATGTGTTGTGTGTGTTCCTATGTGAGAATGCATTTAAATATCCTTGAAGAAAATAATTGAATATATGTATGTATATATATATATATATATATATATATATATATATATATATATATATAAGGAATAGTTGAGATTCAGTTGAATTAGGTACTTATATATGTATATATATATATATGTTCATATATATATATATGTATATATATATATATATTTATATATATATATATATATATATATATATATATATATATATATATATATATATATATATATATATATATATATATATATATATATATATATATATATATATATATATATATATATATATATATATATATATATATATATATATATTCGAGGGCATTTCTTTACGCACACAACTTAAAAATATGCTCTTGCGGACACATTCCTGTGATGCTTTGAGAGTTACGAAATTTGCCCAGAGATTTTTTTGCAAGTTCACACCCAATGTAGTGTTCGCTGCCGAATGCCTCTTTTACTAAAGCCTCAGACTCCACAAAACATGTAGTTGAGGTTTGGTGTAAGTATATTTATTAAAAATATAAAACAATTCTCCCGATAAGGATTAAATTTCGGGAGCTGAATATAAATGGAATCATCAAGATTTCTGATGCAGTTTTTCGGGAGGATTGGTTATCTAAATAACCAACTATTTGTGTTTCTTTTCATCGAAAACGACCGAATGAAAGGCAAAGGCAACCTCGGCGGTATTTGTACTTAGAGCCTAAAGGAAAATATCTACTGAATGACAATTATTTCAGCTCTTTACAAATCGATTGAAGACATAGGTGTGAGTGAAGTTTTCTGCTGGGACCTAAGGGCAAAGGTTCAATCTTGGGGGTAGATCACTGCAACAGAGTTACGTTGGTCTAGGAAGTGAAATGCATGTCATCTGATTTCCGAAATTGATTTGAAACAGATCTATTCTTTTCTGTCTTCGTAACATTTCAGACATTTTCTTATCTAATATTATTGGAGTGGAGCTAGCACAAGCGGCGAGCTGGTAGAATAGTTAGCACTCCGGGCGAAATGCTTAGCGGTGTTTCGTCTGTCTTTACGTTCTGAGTTCAAATTCCGTCGAGGTCGAATTTGCTTTTCATCCTTTCGTGGTCAATTAATAAGTACCAGTTACGCACTGGGATTGATGTAACTAACTTAATTCTTTTATCTGTCCTTATTTGTCCCCTCCATGTTAAGCCCCCTGTAGGCAATAAAGAAATAAATAACATTGGATTTACCATCCTTGGTTGTTGTTTTAGATTTTAAACACGCCAAGATTGACTTGTTATCGACGAATTGCAAGAATACTGTCCGTTGATCAACGTTTTCCATTGTTTTACTATACTTATGTGAATCAGCACTATGTATGTATTTAGTTCGCAGAATGCGACCCTGGGTTTCTTTCACCTCCTGCACTTACATTTATAGAAATCTCTTTATCCATCCATAAGGAAACATTCAACCATAACATATAGGAACGATTGATAAGAATGTGTGAGAAAGCGAAAATAAATATTAGCAGAGAATAACCATCGAAAGCAGTGGGGAATTAACGAACAGAACGGGGCAGGGTCACACCATTTACAGAAGGACTGATATTCAGGCATCCATTCATTTCTTGTTTTGTTATCCAATCTGTATTCATGCAGATACATCGATAACACTAAATATATTACTATAGAAACCAGAATTTTCTGCTCAATATATCTCCTTCAGTGAAGAAAACAAATAATTGTGAAATATAAAAGTCTGAAATTACTAAGAATCCAAAGATCAGAGGCAGGGAGCTTGTGTCTAAAAATAAATATAAACCTTATATTCTAAAACCTTTTCTGCTTTGATTGCTCACCTGGAAACAAATATTTCATATGAAAAGCAAAACAGGTGTCAGAGGCGATTGTAGAATGGAAACAACAACACGTTAAGCGAAATGTTATTGAAGTCAGCACACAGCGAAATGTATATGTATAGAATAACTATTGATTTCTCACATTCACATAAAAAGTTAGGCTGCAGTAGGAAGGTATGCATAGTTATAGGTATATATTTGGGATCATTAGCTGGTAATAAATAACCGCATTGCATAATGATTGAAATTTAGGGAATAGATCTTATAATAAAAATGGAGTATTACCGGAAGATTGTATGACAAATATGTGAGGCTCTTCAGCTATAAATAAGGAGTCAATATGTCAACTGACTCACATGTTGGGAATAATTCTTACACAGAATCCGAAATGGATTGAGAGCGTGCTGCTTCGATACTCTATTGAGAAATTATGTAGTCAACTTGTTCATTGGACCAAACTATTAACGTCGAGAGTGTGATCCAACATCACCATAAAATTAAAGACGGTCGAAATCTGAAGAGGTAGTTGCTGTGTCACTGCAGAAAAGTAATTTTAGAAACCACCTCACATGTGTTATACTGCATTTCACCTTCTTACTGACTATTGGTGCAAAACTCTCTTGATACATGCGAAACACAATTGTTCTAGCTATGCGTGTATATAATCGATACTTGACTGGTAGTAATTTAATGAAATCTGATAATTTGAAAGACAAGGCGAAATCATGTGGCATTTTAACACGAATGGTATGTATTAGATACTGATTTCGAAAACTTGCACACGACCATAATGTTGGGAGATCTCATAGTAGATTAAATGGATGAGAGTGCTTGATTGTTTCTTTATCTTACGGCCTTAAGAGATGAATAACAAATTCAACATTAGTAGAATTTTAACTCAGATACTAACATACTGTAAGTGTTATAAGCAATCATTTTAACAGTTCTGTCAATTCGCCAGCTTGACATGGACTGGCTATTATTACACTTTCGGACGCATACTACAGTCCTACGTAATCATCGTTGGAAACTGTCAGTCAGTGAAATAAACGAAAGCTAGTATAAAACCAACTTATTCCCAGGAGAGGTGAAAGTTTTCAAATTCGTTTCTCCATTCATCATCTGTCTCTTTCAAAGTGAATTAAATGAAAATTTGAATCAAATCACACATGGTTACTAATTTTATCTACTAAGCAACTCTCGTTGGAAGCTATATATTGAAATTATATGCAAAATTAATTCCCAGTTGGATATTTTTTTATGCAAACAAATACCTAAATCCAATAAATACATATGAAAATAAATAAAGAATGAAATAGATTTCTTAACATTACTGCAAGAAAATGTAAGTTAGTAGAATGTGGAACATTAATATAAGATTTATTGAATGAAATCATATAATTAGGAGACAAAATTAAGTATTTCTCCGTTGGTGAAACTTGTAACTTAATGCGAAATTATATTTAGAATAAATGTACGTAGGAATGGTGTAGATGAGTCAGCCAGTAATATTTTTTGAAAAATAAATCAATAATGTATTATTAATCTCAGTTATAAAATAATCTGTTCTCCTCAAGACACAAGGTCCGAAATTTTTGGGGAAGGGACCATTAGATAACATCGACCCCAATACGCAACTGGTTCTTAAGTTATCGACCCCGAAAGGATGAAAGGCACATATATAAATGTATGAATTCATGTATATATTTATATGCGTATGTGTGTGTTTGTCCACCTCTATCACTTGACAATTGATGTTGGTGTGTTTACGTCCATGTAACTTAGCGGTTCCGCAATAGACACCGATAGAATACGTACCAGGCTTACACAGAATAAGTTCAGGGGTCGATTTATTCCACTGAAAAGCGGTGCTCCAGCATAGCGAGAATGAAATGACTGAAACAAGAAATGGAATCAAAGAATATAGTGAATTTAAGTGAATAGACGAACATTAATAAATGCAAAGCCTTTTAACTACAATCTTTCGCTTAGATTCCATCATATCAAAGCAGATGTAAATAAGATTATGTAATTATTACACTCTGACCATTAAATAAAGTGTGACTTGAAGCAACTTCATATAAAGGCATACATAGACATATTACTGTAATAAGGGAAAATAAGATAGATTTTGAAAAGCATTTTGCTATAAATTGCCGAAAATGGATATATGGATCTATAAGTATAATAATGAGAAAGGAGATGAATATTGGAGATGCATATTGGAAATGTATTTTTTTATACATTGGGAAACAATGAACTAAGGTAGAATGTGTATTAAGCTTTTGTTTTAGAAAAAAAGGCAATAAAAATGTCATATAAGCAATGACGACTGGCAAAGAATATTTTTATTTTTATGCTTAATAACCTTTGAAATCTGATAGAGAGGACGTGAAGCGAAAAATTAATCGAATGCTGTGGAGTAAGGATTGAAGTGGAAGATCCGGTTTTGTTAATAGAAATGAGAGTTACAAACTATAAGAAAAGTGAATTAATATAAAATGATGACACGTTATGAAAACAATATTTGCAGGTTAAACAATAAGTAACGAAAATCCTCTGCGAATATTTTAGTCAATCAGGTAAAAAGATGAGAGAATACAGAAACACTCACATACACATGCACACACACACACACACACACACACACACACACACACACGCACACACACACATACACACAGAGACACACATGTATTGATGTATACAAATACACACTCACACACGCACACACAACTGGCGATTTCAATGTTTTTGCTTCTGTTTAGATGCATGCATTTATTGAACTCGTAAAATTGTTTCTTTGTATTAAAAGCTTCAGTTATCCTTCATATTTCCTTCTAGAAGGAAAGGTTAGTTAAACGCTCAAAATTGTTTCATTATGTTAATGTTTTCAGTTACGATCTTGATTTTCTTCCGTAGTTTACGTTGCTGAAAACGTTATATTCCAACTTGTTTCATTTTTTAAATCATGTCTTTGGTTTTATTTTATGTTTAAAAATTATTGAAAACCGTAACAAAAATTCGATTCGATGCCTTAAGATAACGAATGAATTTTGTCTTTTGGTGTTGTTATATAATCATCGGTACATACTAGAACAAAGAAGAAAATATTCTGAATAATTGCGTAACCCAGGCTATGATAAAAATATCTATACATACTACCAAGAAGAAAAAACCAAAACTTGTCAACCGTATATAATAGGCTTCATAGCTTTTACCCAAAATAAAAACCAAATATATTCTACTGCAACAGAATTTTAATGAAATAACATTACAGAGTACAAATCAAACGTAGCACGTGTGAATTTGTCATCATTTTTATTTGCTTCGACAAAAGAAAGCCCGAACAAAATGGAATATTCGTTCAAGAAGGAACAATAAAGACAAGATATTGGGTAAATTGGATGTATCACAAAAGCAAATTTCCTGTTGCTAATGTAACACATCGCCGCACATGAATTAAAGGGAATATATTTGTGCAGGTAATGTGAAAAAGAGAAGGAACAAAAATAAGAATCGTTGATGGTATATAATCAATGGCAACACGCAATATCAGTAATTATAATTAAATTATATGTATATAAAGAGAATGATTATAGTGATAATGCAATAAACGATACACCAATGGGGAAACACTTTCCTCAGTTTATTTACCTTATCAATGGATTTATTACCATTATAACCATCGTCATCGTCGCCATCGCCGTCATCACAATCATCATCATCACAATTGTGCCAATTGCTAATGTCATTCTTTCGGTTGTTTTCTTTTCATTTATGTTTGGTAGCAGAGACCGCTGTATGTATATATATATATATATATATATATATACATACATATATATATATATATATATATATATATATATATGGATATATATATATATATATATGCATACGTATATAAATATATATATATATACATACATATATATATATATGTGTGTGTGTATATATATATATATATATATATATATATATATACACATACATATACATATATATATATATATATATATATATATATATATATATATATATATATATACATATATATGCGTACATACAAACATACATCCACATCCACAGGTTTGTGAGCGATTGGGAAAGCGTATCTCAATGTGTATATCTGTGCGCGCGATCGAGAGAGAGAGAGAGAGAGAGAGAGAGAGAGAAAGAGAGAGAGATAGAGAGAGAGAAAGAAAGAGAGAGAGAGAGGATAGGGTTAGAGAGAAAGAGAGAAAGTGAAAGGGGAAAGCGTAAAAGATCGCTTATCAGATTCCTAGATGTGTTTTCGATTTGTATCTTCTTTGCAAATAGTTAATTAGTTTGTGCTACATACCAATACAGCTTCAAAAACAAATAGACACAAACAAAAGATTACCATATTCAAGAGTAGTACACCATTTCTGTGTGTATCACTGATATAATCTCTTCATATTCATTCGACAAGCTACAAATAGCAGACACATCACATTCATTGCATACTCCGACCGTCTTTAAAATTATTCTTTGTATAAATTTATGTGGTTGTGGATTCCCCCAAAATAGTACAAAAAGATGAAATAGTCACATCTGGAACGACTATGCTCATACATCTACAATAGTTTGTGCAAGATTTGGGTTAAGCTGTTTCTAAGTAACAATAACAACATCAACAACAACTATGAACAAATCTATAGAGCAGAGGGTTTATGTACCTAGCCGCCAGCATTTTTAGAATTAGCAATCAAATCTCCCACTAATAACACTCAACCATCTTAAAATAAGAATATGTATTAAATAATCTCGTCAAAGCTATCGTAAATCTGCATAGACTACGAGTTCATACAGATTTAGTGTTTCTGCAAGTTAAACTAAACTTCAAGAGTGTCACGTTTCAATGTATTCCTTCTTAAGTCTGGCGAGTCTTGTTTAGCCTGTATCTAAACAACAATAAACCTACACCGCATATAAAACAATATATTTAAGGAAGACGGACCAAGCATCGTCATACCCGAGTGCTTACGTCTGGATAGGATCTACCATGTTTTCGAAAATTGTAGTTGGCAATGGACATAGAAACTTTTGTAGGTCCTCGCTGCCCGTTTGGTCCAGTGGGACTTTCAGAATGTTATAGCTGAAGGAGAAATTAGTTTGCTCAAGAACTCGATTTCTTCTTAGTTATAGGTAAGTCGGCTGGAATAACGTGGATTGATATATAATATATTGAAATATATGACTGATTGTCCTGGAATACGATCATGGCGTATTTAGAACGTTCTAAAAAAATACATCTACAAATAAATATACAGGGAGTAGCCTAACGCTATCATGTTCACCCATCGGTTGCCAATCGAAATAATGATTTCGATTAAGCGTACGTTCACTGATGATTAAATAGTTCACTGATGAATTAAATAGGTCACCACGTGTTCGAAATTGGTATTTGACACCACTTCAGCATCACTGAAAAAAAGAGTACAAACAAAATAGGAGCCTTAATACAACCTTACTTTGTGCCGCTTGTAACATCGGTGGCAGCCCAAGATTGCCCACCGGACACAACAACAGCCTTCATTCCCTCATTGAAGGAGATGACAACATTCAACATCGTATCAGGTATACCAAGCTTTTTCAGAATTTTCCAAAGTGGTTGCTAGTTAACAGTGTCGATGGCCTTAGTAAGGTCAACGAATACCATAAGCAGCTCTTGAATTTCTCAAGTATCTTTCTTATATATATGCCTCTGTCAGTATGTGTGTATGTGTTTGTTAGTGTCTGTATTCATATATATATACATACATATACAGAGAGGAGAGAGAGAGAGAGAGAGAGAGAGAGAGAGAGAGAGAGAGAGTGTGTGTGTGAGAGAGAGAGAGAGAGAGAAAGAGAGATAAATATATATAGTTGAGTTTGCAAGTACCAATTCTGAGTCCAGTAATACTTTTATTGTTAAAAAAGGAATCTCTTATATGCCAGATATGCAAGCCAAGAACTGCCGTCTGTTTATGCTTTCCCCCTCCTCCTCCTCCTCCTCCTCCTCCTCCTCCTCCTCCTCCTCCTCCTCCTCCTCCTCATCCTACTCCTACTACTACTACTATTACTACTACTACTACTACTACTACTACTACTACATGTGCGTGTGTGTGTGTAAATGTGTACCTATATACATATATTTGTTATATATTTCATATTTGTATGCATGTATATGTATTCCATATGTTCGTCTCTACATACGTACAGGTATACATACTTATGTTCAATAATTTTGACTATTAAAATATTGGTCTGAAATAGAAAAGAGAAAAATACAGCGCGATCACATTCTATTTCAGTGTATTCGACTACACGCCTGTTGGAATAGCTTTGACCTAGGGTTAAACATTAATTACACATTTTATAATGTTTTTGTCTGTAGTTATTGATTTCTTCAGAAACATTTCTGGAGTATTCCATCCCTACTTTTACATTTTCGTTTTTACTAAAATTATAATTTTAATATTCTGTCCGCATTTATTTTAATATTGTTTCTTTCCCAAATTATAATTTCATTTTCTTTTATTATTTTCATTTGTTTAACCTTTCCTAGTATTTCTTTCATATCTTTAGATATATATATTAAAAAAAAGAATTCAACAATTTACTTTCAGTTTTCTCTTCGATTATTTAAAAAAAAAATTTGTGCATAAGACGCCTCAATCCGAGAAAATTTTTAGCTGTTTTAAAAAAAATTTTTCAGTTAGCTACAAATAACGACCGCGTTCTGACCTCTATACTTACAAAATGATAGGCTGCATAATGCTGTACTGAGTGTCAATACTGGAGAAGGCTATACAAAGTTTTGCGGCATTTCGTCTCAATTTGTGTTCTTAGTTCTTAATGCTTTCGGGGCCCTAGAAAATAAACACCACCTGAGCACTGGAATCGATTTAATCGACTTAACCCCTCTCATGAATCACTTAAACTTGAGAGCAATATTTTAAATGTATAATTGGGAAATACGTAGTGACAATTCGTCCGTCTTTTCTATCTGACTTCAAATTCTGCGGCAGTTGATTTGCGTTGTATACTTTCAGCGTTGATAAAAGAAATGCCAGTGTGGCAGTGGTGTCGATGTAATCAACTAACCCCCTCCTCCACTAAAATTTCTGGCCACAGTTTGAAAACAATATTTTCTGTGTGTGAATGCGCGAGCTAGCAGGATCGTTTGCATACGAAGCAAAATGCATAAAGGCATTTCGTCAGTGTTTAGCCTCTGAATTTAAATTCCACCAACGCTGACTTCGTCTTTCATCTTTTTAGAGCCAATAGAATAAGTACCTATAGAGTACCTGGGCCGATGTAAAACTAACTGCCCGAAATTGATGGCCTTGTTCTAAAATCTGCAATTCAATGTATTATCTGAATCACAACCAGCAATCTGACTCCAAGAAAACGTGCAAATATAACCTATAGGCATGTAGTGAGTACTTCAGTAGATTTTCAATATACAGCAAATATTTAAAATAAATGAGGTCTCAGTGCATTGGTGCATATTTTGCGAAGTCTATTCTGTTTTGATTTATGATATCTTGATTGTTTTAAAGTGTACAGCCTATAGCTAGATTATAATATATAATAGATGGATGATGTAGGCCTTCTTAATGAACTTCGAAATTAAATAGCAATAGCAATAGCATTATCTTTTGTTGATTAAAGGAAAAAGAAAACGCGTACACATATATCACATACATGTAGACAACTGTTTACGTTAACCTTATATACTGAGTTCTATCTCGTATGTGTGCGCGCGTGTTTGTTCACATACAAGTGTCACGGAATCTTGTCATAATATGATATATATGTTAATGTATGTGCGCGCACGGGTGTGGTGTATGTGTGTCTTTGTATTCAAATATCGGCACTTCTTTGTTGCTTACTTATTCCTTATTAATTATTACTTATTACTTATTGCTTACTTATTAATTTATTGTTTTAACTTAATCAATTTCGTTCTACCATTTCTTGAGTTAACATATTTGTGATAAATACGCGGTAACCTATTCTGTGTTATGAACCTGGATATATTTAATTGATTAAGATTATTCTCTTAATGTTGACAAAAATTAATTACCTCTCTAAAAACAAAAAAAAAAGCTGCAAAGAAAACAAACGGCAACACTACGTTTACACCCACATCAATACTATAATAAAAACAACTGGGTATTAATTAGTTTTGTTATGTAACTTTTACGAAAACAACGCAATTGGATATTCAGAAATCAATGCGAATAAACAAAGCCAGCTCATTAGATCGTCAGAGCGTCATGTTTACTATAACGATTCGACGATTTTAGAAGAGAATTGTATGATTCGGAGGATACTTATTAAAGCAAACAGTAATTATTGATGCGCTCTGAAACGGCAGTAATCCGAAAGAAGTTACGTGGTTATATAAATAAATATTTATTTGCCGAGCCTGTAAGAGCTTTCTCTGAATCTTATACTACAGATTTATATATAGAGAGAGAAAGTAATGACTATTTGCCAACATAACTTGGTAGTCCTTGTTAGGACGAATGCTACTGTTATTTAACTCCAAGGGACATTGTCTCCATCTGGCTATACAGATAGACAGATAATGTGTCGTATAGCCAGGTTGAGATGACGTTTCCTGGGGTTAAATAGCAGTAGCATTTGTTCTAACAAGGACAACCACGTTATGTTGGCAAATAATCTTTACTCTAGATTACTTTTACTTAATGTCTCTGGTTGAGAGATTTACAGATAGTAATTTTCGATATATATATATATATATATATATATATATCAAACATACGATGATGGCCGGCAGTACTTCTTCAGCCGTGTTAATCCCCTTCTACTCACCGGATATATATATATATATATATATATATATATATATATATATATATATATATATATATATATATATATATATATATATATATATATATATATATATATATGCGTGTATTTGCTTGTGCCCGTTTGTGCATCGGTGTTTGTCAAATAAGCAACCCATACTGAATTCTGGTGTCGCACTAACGGTGTGGTTTTCTAAATGTTCGACATAATATATACAAAACGGAAAATGAGTACAAGGGTAGATGCAACTATGCAGATCTACCCCACCTGAAATAGGTTGTAACTGAACAACAGAAACAAGTATGCACGTTAAAGACTAAAAGAGAATTTGATTAATTAAAATCTAATAAGAACATGTCGTTATACAGATGACTGTTACAACTGTAGAAACGGCGCTATGACAAACCAGAAATAGAATAAATTTGAATCAATTAAAAGTAGAAAAGAGTTGTGAATGATTTCGATAATTAGTAGAACGGTGTTAATGTCCCGGGAGAGGTTTCAATCTTCTTGACATCATATAACCAAATTGTAATGTTATTAACAGTGTAGACGTGTAACTTTTATTTTCTTTAATCACTTATATTATGGTAATGTGATAAAATAAATGCTTGTTCAATTTTGTGTTGCTCTCAGCAAATGTTCCCATTATTATATTTATCTTTTTTTTTTTGGCGTGTGTATGAGCATAATTGTGAGTTAATGGTGATTATTATGAAAGAAGATTGATGATTAAATTAAATCAGAAGAAAAAAATAAAATTTAAGCAAATAAAACATAAATCAATAAAAGAAAATGATTGATTGAGAAAATGAATGCTAGAGGGGAAGAGTTTACATAAGTTAAACTGCTAATACGAGGTGGTATCAAAACGTTCGTGGTGTAGTTATGTTTAATAACATATAACTTATTAATCTAAGTTTTAAACACTTCTTCGAAATAGTCATTTTGTGCAGCAATAAATCGGTCTCAGCTTTCCAGCCACTTTTGGAATTCGCTCCTGAAGTTATTTCCCGTGAGTCGATGAAGATCAGGTTAATGGCGTTAAACCGCTACCTTTGAGCTGCATTTTCATCTACGGGAAGAGATGGGAATCTGCGGGTGCTGAATATAGCGAATAGGGCGGGTGCGGGGCAATACCATGTTGCATCTGTCGAGAAGCTCACGCATGAGGAGAGCTCGGTGACAGATTGCATTGTCTTCGTCAGGATTCCAGTTCTTCGTGCTCCACAGATCTGGTCGCTTTCACCGATTGTCCTCCCGCTAACGCTTCGAAAATTTGCTGCAGTTGAACTCTCGATCGATGGTCTGGCTCTTGGGGACGATTGATTTTGATAATACCTCGTATCAATACACCACACTACTACTACTACTACTACTACTACTACTACTACTACTACTACTACTACTGCTGCTGCTGCTGCTGCTGCTGCTGCAGCTACCACTACTGCAGCTGCTACTACCGCTTCTGCTGCTGCTGTCAACGCCTAGAATTACGTGGAAGCGAGCTAGTGGATATCATCAACCACAGTATACAATTGATCGATCTTTTTTCTACCCCGAATGGATAAAAGTATGTTTCCAACGGAACTTGAACTCAAAACGTAAAGTCAGAAGTAAAAGTCCTAGGATTTTTGCGGTGCGGAAACAATTCTGCCAGTTCGCCGCTTATAATATGTTCTTTTCTTATCACAACGACTGACATTTTAATGGCTGGGCTTAGGCGATTTCATTTAATCTCAGCACTCAACTGCTACTTATTTTATGGACCTCGAAAGTGTGAAGGCAACGTCGATTTCGATGACGTTTGAACTCAGAAGTTTAATGTTGTTATGCTCTTGTCCGGCATGCGGAGGTTTCAGCTAAATCGGCGCCTTAAAAATAATGCTTTCAAATTTTGGCATATTCCCAGCAATTTCAGGAGATAGGGCTAAGTGAACAAAATCTACCCTCTGCTCACATGGTACTTATTTTATCGCATTGGAAAGTCGATTCGGCGGAATTTGAACTGGATTTATAGGCTGAAAAAAAAATGTCAGTGTGTATGATATTAAAAGGTGAATGGAATTGTACTAAGTAGCCTAAAATATCAACAGTCTAGTGAAGTACGTTATTCAATATCATTAACTGGAAACTTAATGCCTTACAGCTAGATCGATCCCAGTACGTCTGACACTGGTTAAGAAACAAACAACTTGAGAACACTGTTATGTCTATGCCTGAAACATTTGAGATATGTGTTTTTTTTTCGTGTCTGCGAACTGGTTTTATGCACTTCAAATGAAACATTCTATTTTTGTATCACATATAGAAATTTCTAGAGTGCTGACTTTCATGATAACTCAGCCTCTATTTTACGAGTCTAAATAAAATTGGCAGAAGCTCTGGTTTGCTTTTCATCATATGCACTACTGGTATTTTGTTTTTTCATTAGTTCCTAGTTCTTTCTTTCTTTTCTTTCTTTTTCTGCGTCTCCGTTTCACTTCTGATCTAAATTGGTTTCCCACGTCGTTTATAGTTTTCCTTTCAGTATATTTTACTGCTTTCTGCACCTCCCCCACATCCAACCGCCTTTTTTTGCCATAATCAAACTTCTTTACAAAAACAAACAACAAATATGTCGAAATATAAATCTATATCCATTGGACAACGAGCAGAAACTGAGAGTTGAAAACACGTAGACACACACACACAAACACTTACAGACGAAAACACATACAGGCACACACGAATACACCCACACACATAAACACACACGCAAACACACACACATACGCGCGCAGAATATTTCATGCAGTATCACTGCAGAATCCACCCACGTACAGATATACATTTTCTTTCTGTATATATGTGATTTATCTTATATGAAGTTCCCAGTTTTTATATGGTCATTTGGTTTTGTTGAAATTGATATACCAGCTTATTAACTAGCACATCCTAAGTATATATACATTTACAATGCTGCCTTTGGAAAAAAAAAAATGTGTTTTATTTAATATATCCACGCCGTTCAGGAAAACTGACTTTCCATTTTACTGCAATGAAGATATAAGATAAATCATGGCGTGTGTAGTTAATATGTGCACGCTCACACACACACACACACACACACACACACACACACACACACACATACACACACACACACACACACACACACACACATACACACACACACGCACACAAACAAACACACACAAACACACACACGATCACACGCATATGTATATCGATTACATTGACATCAGTATTCAACTGGTACTTGTTCTATCGCCCCCAAAATGATGACTGGACCAATTGTGCTGGGCGGGATTTCAACTCAGAACCTTAAGAGGGAAACAATGGGTGCTATGCATTTCGCCCTCGAGTTAACGATTATGCCTGTAGGCCGATTTAATGCATACCGCGCACACGCACACACGCAATCAAACACATGCAAACACACACGGGTATATATATATCTATTTATCTATATATCTATCAGTCTATCTATCTATTTAACTATTTATCTAAATGTATACATACATACATACACACACACGCACACACACACACATACACACACACACACACACATATATATTTGAATTTCACATTTGTTATGTAGTTAATATGAAAAGTAAGTTCCTTCTGCATATATATTTCAGCTGTCATTCCCTTTTATCCATATTATCAATCTTTATCGAACTGCACACTCTTATATTGAGATTTTTTCCTATTGTAGAAATATAAACTCATCCCATTATTTCGAGATATGATATCCTTCTTTATTCTGTTTCTTTTTTTTTCAATTTGCATTTTCTCTTCCATGATTTATTTTTGTCATCAATACGTATCAATTGTCATATCGTACATACAGATTTCATGTACTATACCAAACAGTTAATTATTCCTTGAACGTAATGTTCAATTGTAGATGCAGTGAGAGGGAGACGATATAATGTTGCGATAATTGCATTACACGTTTTCTCAGCGTTTCACGAAGATTAACGACTTTTATGCGCAACCACTTATATCCATGGCTCTCGTTCTTGAGATGCATGGAGGAATAATGAAAATAATCGATATATAATCGAAAGAGCTATAATGAGTATTGCTATTATTATCATTATTGTTATTATCCTCCTCCTCCTCCTCCTCCTCCTCCTCATCATCATCATCATCGTTATTAACATTATTATTATTATTATTATTATTATTATTATTATTATTATTATTATTATATCCGCTACTCGAAATTGCTGGCCTTGTGCCAAAATTGGAAAGTCAGTATTAGTAATGCGCAGGTTTGCGAGCTACCAACACTTTTAGCTCGCCGGAGAAAATACTTAGCAATATCTGTTCCGACATTACGTTCTCAGTTGCAATTCCGCCGCGGTTGATTTTGCCCTTCATCCTTTCAGGGCATGATTTGATGACGGTAATCGATACAATTAATTTACACGCTTCCTTCAAACTGATAGCTTTGTGCCAAAAAGAGAAGACAATATAATTAAAATGGCAATTATGTCAGCTTGAGGTCTTTTTACATATAGAATATAAAAAGTTTTTGTAAGTTCATATTTATGGCATCCTTGCAGTAAATCCGATCAAAACAGACGTAAAACAATGTTTATTATTGGTACAAAGTATTTATGTTGTTTTAACATTATTTACTAATATAATCAAGAGAACGGTATTTACGGTAATCCATTTATAAACTTTACACACAAATTTGTATTTCTCCTGGAGATATTTACAGTTTTATGTTTGTTCTACACAAATTGAAATCAAATGAGATTTTATATCTCATTCCACAAGACGTAACAGCAAATTAGTTCCGCTGCCTTCACTGAAAAGGAAAACGAAAAACAAAGGTTTCAGGACGAGACAGAAGTTATTCAAAAGCACAATTTAATCGTAACTGTGTTTTTTTTTTTTGATTTGAAATTTTTTGTCAATTTTTGTTCTGTTCATGACAACGTGAAGAGGAAATGGTATGATATTCACAAAAGTGTCCTAAATAATGTGGGCGTATATATATGTAAAATCTTATTCATATAGACATACAAGCATACAAACACCCTCACACACTCACATATATATGCTCACACATGTACCCACGATATATATATATATATATAAGCACTCCAGCTGTCTATAATAGAAAGGACAGACGGCATAAAAGACATTGATTATTGGGGTCGACTAAAAAATACCCAACCTATAATCTCTCCAACGCCGTCGGGAGCGCAACATCAGTTGTGTTATGTGGACAATATTGCACAAATAATGTTGGCATCAATTTTAAAATCCATACAAGATTTGGCCCCCGTGCTATCCGCCCACTACATAAATCGAACTCAGTACACAAAGAAACATTACTTCA
>NC_142945.1:50944880-50949880 GCF_046866305.1 Octopus bimaculoides | reverse complement strand
CTTCAATTGTAATTATGCTTTAATGTTTACTCAGATAGAAACCAATTCTGGCGGCAGCGTTGATGGTAGAGTTGTGAAAACCATTGATATTCTTCTCGAACAGTTCTTACTATGGTAGCTGCGTCACAAAAATTAGTAGTATTTGAATAATTTCAAAGGAAAGTGGAGAACCTCAACAGGGAGAGAGAGAGAGAGAGCAGTTTAAACACTTGTAAAAACACATCAAAAGAAGTTGATTTTCATTCAGAACGGTTAGAGAGGAAGTGACTCAAAACCAGTTTACACTGAAGAACAGATGACGCAGTAATCGAGATAAATTCTAGTTCCTGCATGCCAGAATCACATACATATCACTAAATGCTCCTCAGAGCATTAACTCGTTGGAATAGCTTTCTTTCTACTCATCTTCATCCGGTGTGAATACGAAATTTTTCACGATAAATAAGTAGGTTGAATTTTTTTTGTTTAGGAGGATCTACACACGCTATGATTCAATCGAATAACCACTTGAAGGAACCCAGAAAACATAATATAAAAGAAGTATATAAAAAATGTTCGTCAATCAGGGAAGACATGTGTTTAAAGAACGAAATTCCTAAGAAGTTGCTTTCACATAACATTTGTGACATTTTCATTCGCTAAAATCTTCTGCTATCGAAATGGATATAAGCCTTGATGGGCGTGGAATACTTGGTCTAAATTATAATACGATTGTTTTATATACGCTGACACGCATCCGCATTTAGAGATGCAAATACATGCAGCGAACACACACACACACACACACACACACATACACACACACACACATACACACACACACACACACACAAACATATATATATATATATATATATATATATATATATATATATATATATATATATATATATATATATATATATATATATATATATATATGTATATACATATAATTATGTATGGAGATGTTTACAAATATGTATACGTGTGTGTATAGGGATTCTGAATGGTGACTGTGGAAGTAACAAACGTAAATGGAGTTTGCTGGGGCTAAATGTATATTTATATATATATATATATATATATATATATATATATATATATATATATATATATATATATATATATATATATATATATATATATATATTATATATGTGTGTGTATATACATGTATGCATGAATATATATATATATATATATGCATGTATATATATATGTGTGTGTGTGTGTGTGAGTGTGTGTGTGCATGTGTGTTCATATAACAGTATATAGCGATTTTTTCTTCTTTTCTCGTGATATTATGTAAATGATTATGAAAATAATAGCATGAAAATCCGTTAAATTTTGTCGTTCGTATCTCACGTACCTGTGCCTCTTCCATATATTAATGACGGTTGTCTATTCATTCACACGGAAGTATATCGGGACACATGATATTCAATGACGTATGTTTCCGATGGCAGCCGTTTAGCAAGTTTTCAATAAAAATGATTGGATCACATCCTAAGTCACTTGACCGAAGAACAGAAATCATGTTTAACGACAGATACGATCTAATTCCGATCTTTTATAGCCGTGCTAATATTCTGTCTTTTCATAACTTTTACTTCACATCACATCAAAGAAATTACTCAGACTTGACAAGCCTGAGAGTTTAAACGTTTCCAATGGATTAATGTATTTATCGATCAATCTAACCTCAAAGGGTGACTTATATTCAATTCGAATTAATGTCTTTATATTCATTTCTTCTTCAATACCTCTTTTCTCAGACATAGCTTCCTAGCACCTATTAAATGTTGATGTCACCCGCTTTTATGCTTCATATCAATTCCAGATTCGTCGGTCATTCATAACTATGCATCGATGAAAACGTGAATTTCAAATTAAATACATAAGACATTTAAGATTTATATCAAGTACTTCATCTGGCAAAGGTCCAGACAATTGATTTTCATAAGTCCCTTAAGAATGTTGTATTTCACAAACCGGGTCGAGCAAAGAGAACTAAATAAATAAGATCTAAAACCATCAAATTTACTTCTTAAGAACTTAGAATTTACGTGACGCTAAAGAACGGACTGTAGTAATGTGAACAATTGGCCGCTATATTACAACTCTCTTATCACACAAAATCTAATTCTATTTATTTATTTATGAATATATTTATCATCTCGCTATTTATTTATTTAGGTTTTGCTTTCAAATGCTTTACTTCAAAATACTTAATTCTTTGTATATAAGTTTATTGTTAAAAGCAATGACAACCACAACAACAACAGCACCAACAATTAAAACAAAAAAGAAAGGGAAAGGAAAATATGTTAAGGCCAAATATAAACATTAAGAACGTCAACCATAACAAAAACAATAAACGTCATGAGCTTTCAAATATGGCTTATAGTATCATCAATTTGCTATAGTTTACCATAAATTCGACAATAAATATTAATGGGCTGTTCGAAAGAAATGTAATATAATATGTCCACTGCGGATCTCAATTATAATTTAATTGCATGAGTTACTGCAATTGAGGTACTGCAAGCACAGCATTGAGGTACTGGAAGTGAGAGAAAGACAGATAGAGAAAGAGAATGAGTGAGAAAGAGAGAGAGAAGTAGAAGATAGGAACATAAGAAACAGAGAGAGATTTAACCACTTTGGATTACCACTAATTTCTATATTATATTCATAATCCATAATGAATAAATATAGGCATATATATGTATATATATATATATATATATATATATATATATATATATATATATATATATATATATATATATATATATATATATACACATATATATATATGTTCATATGTATAAACCTATATGTATTATATATATATATATATATATATATATATATATATATATATATATATATATATATATATATATATATATATATATATATATATATACACACACATACATGCATACAAACATACATGCGCACTCGCACATATGTATGTACGCTGTGGATGTGTGCGCATGCATAGACATGAGATATAGGTATAGTTATAGATCTACACATATATATAAGTGTGTTCGTGTATAATCTCATTAATTTACGTTTCAGAAAAATACCCATTATGAAGTGTTATTAAAACAATACATGGCCATGCAATTTACATAGAGATTCAACGATTTTAACACTCAAAATATTTAACAGATCGTATTACATAATTGATGCAGGAATAAACTTGTTCCCAATCATAAAACTGAAACTCATTTTTACGCATATTTGGGATTACTCATGCACCCAGGAAGTTACCCTCCGCGGCAAAAGTCCAGGCAAGGTTGTTTGTGGAAGGCCAGCGGTCGCCCATGCATACTAGCCTCCCCTGTCCACACAACCGATGTTATCCGAAGGAAAGGCAAAGTGGCCGATACCGCTTGGCACCTGTGATGTCGCAACTCATTTCTATAGTTGAGTGAATTTGAGCAATGTGAAATAAAGTGTTTTGCTCAAGAACACAACATGCAGCCCTGTCCGGGAATCGAACTCACACCCTCACGATCGTAAGCTCGATGCTCTAAACACTGAGCTATGCGCCTTCACATGTGGGGAATAAAATGAAGAAATATCAAGCAATAACTATTAATACTTTACTTGGAAAGGGTGTCTCTTCAGATCAACGAATCCCCAGAGAAAGACCCACGAACGTGAAAATTGTAAAGAACAAAAGAGGTAAGGCTAGTCGTGATAGTATACTCATGCATACACACACCTGAACGCATGTCTCTATTTGTATGTATGTGTATATGTGTATTTCTTTCTTCTTTTACTCTTTTACTACGTTCAGCCATTTGAATGTGGCCATGCTGGAGCACCGCCTAAAAGGGAAATTGTCTCCAAACTGATTCTTTGTAAGATTAGCAGTTATTCTATCGGTGCAGACACATAATGAAAGAAAATCCAGACATGCCAGTCGTATCGTTTTGTTAAGCACAATAACACAAAGACAGCATCATCCATGGTATCATCTTCAAAGCTGGTAGTGTTTCATCTGATTGACAAATGGTTGTTTTTTTTCTTGTACAATCTTTGGCATCATTCATGCCTATTGTTTGCACGCCACTCATTGTTGTCATTGATATTGGCGGTGGTGATAGAGTTTCGTTCTAGAATAATCAATACAGTAATTAAATGGTATAACTAATCAAACGGTTTATATAGACAGTGGAACAGGTGATAATTAGTAAATGTTAAAGGAGAGAACAACCGGTCAAGATCAATAGACTACTGGCACGGTTATATAGTGTTGGTGGCGAAGGAGGACAAATGCATACACACACATATTTACATACACGTCTATCTATCTATCTATCTATCTATCTATCTATCTATCTATCCATCTATCTATCTATCTATCTATCTATCCATCTATCTATCTATCTGTTTCCCTGTCTGTCTTTCTGTCTATGGCGAACTTCTACACAGATTCCGTCCACCAAAATTCCATCAGAAGGCATTGATGAATCTACGGCACCGGGTAATAGGAATGAATCTGAATCTACGTGGTTGGTTGCAAACAGATTCTTAACCACACATCCATGCCTGTACCTGTGAACAAAACATGTTAGCTGCGATCTTCTGGTTCGTCTTATTCTAATTGTTTTATATCCAATGCATTTTGTCCTAGGACGGTGTAATTCTCCAATCTGTCTATGTCGAATTTGATCTCAGATTGCAGGATTGAACTCAGACATTCAAGAAGGCCTACTATCTGTAAAGTTATAAAATGTCTTCCATTCAAACATTCATGACAAAACCAATATATCAAATTTAAATAATTTTCGTTCACTGATGCACAACAAAAGACCCTTTGTATTATTTGATATTCAACTCTTAAACATGTCTAGAGAAATTATTGACAAGTAATTGGTTTCATGCAGTACTTAGTTATAATGAAACAAGCGATTATCAATGCAAGAGAAATAACTTGATTTAACTCGAGGCTTCAAAGTTGTCAAAAATTTTACTTTACTATTATATACAGCAAT
>NC_142945.1:50927380-50942380 GCF_046866305.1 Octopus bimaculoides | reverse complement strand
GATACATCTTGATACACATAAAAACACACGTATACATCTTCCTACACACGCACATACACACACACATATATTCATATACACGCACACATACACGTATCCTCTTCCCAAAAAACATACACGCACACATACTCATACAAAAACAAAAACATACACTATTTCATAAGTAAACAAACACACATGCTTATGGAGACAAACATACACACACACACATTTATTTCCAGTCATTCAACTATAATAAATTCTGTCAAAAAGATATAAATACGTACAGAATATCTCATGTTAGATGTTTCAGAAACATACCTGTATTCGAACTTACAGGTAAACTCGTTAGTGTCTACACAAATATAACTTCCATATGTATATTTCAGTCTAATGGTTAGGACAGTACTTCAAATTCAGTTTCTTCTATGGTATGGTATTTGACACTTCACAGTCAAATGTTACGAAGTAATTGCCTTTTTTGTAATAGACTATGATGGGTGTCAGTTGGTGTTTATCTCTTTATTAAGGTACTGTAGCGTTTTTAGTGTCTCACACTGCAGAAATACAGAAAAATCAATGATATATATATATATATATATATATATATATATATATATATATATATATATATATATATATATATATATATATATATATATAAATGTATAAATATATATATATATATATATATATATATATATATATATATATAACATCCATACATTCATAAATGCACACACATACACACACACGCACGCTCACACACACACAGACATACACACATTTATATATATACACACACACACACAAACATATACACGTATCTTAACAGGAAGCGGCAAGACATTTTTCGTATTTGTTACGCATTGTTACAAATGTTTCTGGATTTTTAACCTACCTATAAGATTTTTCATTTTGGTAACGTCAGCAACAAGGAGATGCTGGGATAAGTGAAGAACAAAGAGAATGGTGACAAAAATATAAACAAACGATACAAAACAACTGAAAAAGGACAAGACATAATGGGAAAGGAGAAAGGTATAAATATATACATGTATGTGATCGCCATCTTCTTAAAGAGACCATGAAATCGTTGCCGGGCTGGGTGTGTGAGAGATCGGGCTCCTGCTTCCATATCTAGCTACGCCATAGGTAGGCTGTACCTACACCCTGCATGTGCTCATTTTCCGAACAGAAACATGGAGAAATATCAACTAAAGTGCCTTTTTCAAAGGCACACGAACTACCTACTCCAGGAATCAACGTGTTTTTTTTGTTATTGTCAGTCCAACAGGTTCACTATCAGGCTACAATCCTTCATTAAAATAAAAATAAAAATAAAAATAAAAATAAAAATAAAAATAAATCAATAACTAAACTATAAAATTGCAATAAACCACACTGTATGCTGCTTTTGATGCTCTTTCTTAATATTACACAATATTTTATATGAGGAAACAATATTTATATATTGTAATTTCACTGCAATTATAAATCGGTTGAAGAAGGAAATTTATTGCGTGTTATTTACATAAACTTTACAAGGCTTCATTAAAACAACATTTACGGTTTTATTACTTTATGCAAATATTATTAAGCTGTTTAAAATATGTAGTAGCTAAAATAATGTGTTGTGTATGTGAAAAGAATGGGAGAATTCGTTCAAAGGGGCTTTATTTGAAAAGATAATGTTTAATGAAGTGTTAATGTTTAGTTAACGAATATATGATCGTGCTAGAGTGTTAGTGGTGGTGGTAGTACGGTGGTGGAGGGTGCAAAGGGGTGATGGTAAGGGGTGAGGGTGTAGTGTGGTAGTGGTGGTGGTAGAGCTAGCTGCTTCAGATGAAGCTATTGAAATTGGAAAAAGGAAAATGAATATAAATATACACTGAAAGACGGGCATGAATGGAGGTAATAGAGAAATTGATTGACACATCGATGGGTAAGATAAAGAGATAGATAGATAGATAGATAGATAGATAGATAGATAGATAGATAGATAGATAGATAGATAGATAGATAGAAAGGTGGACAGACAGGTAGATAGATAGATAGATAGATAGATAGATAGATAGATAGATAGATAGATAGATAGATAGACAAGTAGATAGATAACTTTCTGTAATGGCCACACAGGGCTGAACATAGAGGGGACAAATACAAATGTAGGGCTTTTCCTTTCCAAAATGAAAAAAAAGGGGGAAAAATAAGAAAAATAAAGTAAAATTCCGATCAAAACGGATCGGGGAAAAAAATGATCAAACAGGATCCTGTATCAGAGAAGAGGTTTAGAAATGTAATAAGTAAGATTAGGTAGATAGATAAATAGTTTGTCTGAGCTGTCTGTCCCAACGTGATATGACTGATGCAGAAGCTCGTTGAAAAAGCTTTTTGATGTGTCTTTCAAGCACTGGGCTCCCTAAAAGTGTTTTCCTTGTTGGAATTTGCCTTATTGTAATAGTTTCTTTGGGAACAGATGGCATGCAAACCACATGACCTGTCCAGTAAAGCCGTTACCACAACAAGAGCAGACTAGCATGGTTAGATTCCTGAGTGTCGCCAGATTTTCTCGTGCCATTTAATACCTAGAATTTTGAGACAGATATTGTGGAAGTGCTTTGCACCATGTTCGTATAGCGTCCCCGTATTCCTACCATAGAGAACTGCGAGATACGAACCGATATATCTTGATCTTTGATGTTCGAGATTGCGTCATCGATATATTGCGTCACCGATATACTACACCTACACTAAAAGGACACAATATGTATTTAAACTCGCCTACCACTTACCGTAAATATAATTTTACTTTCAGGTTAGGTAGATTTCATTGGCTTTCAACTAAATTATACATAAACTTAAACAAAGTAAAAATATATCAAAAGAATCGATTTCTGAGATTTCCTAAATTTAATAGTATACAGAGTATAAAGTGCTTCAAGCGCAAACATTTGTACAACTAATTTTGTCGAATGTCACTTGGTACACAAACTAATTAACCGAGCCATATACACATGAGTAAACCTTCACTAAAACCGCCTTACGCACCAATATTCATCGTTTTACACATGACTGGAGTCCTAAAATTCCACCGAGACAGAAGTTGTAAAATATTTACTTTTTAATTACTCTGAAACTGCGCATATATTCACAAGATACACTGACATCTGAATTGCACTGAGTTCATGAAATGTAATCAAAGTTTAGAAACGGAAATGTTGTTTTATTTTAAGATGGTGGAATTTAATTTCAATACGCTATGTGATACATAAGAATGAGAACAAGACATACACATAGTAATCTATGATCTGAGACAAACACACAAACATAAAAAGAAGTGTAAAAGGTGAGTACATATATATATAGGCTGGCGGGGATAAACATGAGAGTTCACTTATAGGAAAAAGAAGACGCAATTTCACATCACACCACGAAAATAGTGATTTCAAAACGTGCCAAAATCACCAATTAGATTAAGGTTGCGAGTTAATCTCTGCCCTTAGCTTCCACCACGAGACAAAACAGTTCCAGAATCAGGGGCAAGCAGTCTTCACTGTGTCCTTGGAAGTCACTTAGAGTACCTTTTTGGTTTGGGCGCCAGCTTGAGGTTTGGGTTACATGCACGGCGGTCGGTGTTGCAGCGGGAGCAGTTGGTGTGTATTTTAACCGCTCATTACATCGAGGAGTCATTGAGATTAGAGTTGTGGAAATTAGGAGTTCCGAAATTGAACCTGTTGACGACGCAAAAGTTTTTCACCAAGAACTGTTGACCCTTTTTTCCCGTGATATAGCTAGGAGCCGGATTATGCTGTCACACATATGGACTTTCAGCAGCAAATATCTCCATGTAGTAGGTTCACATTGTCCTTTGAATTGAGCTTAAGGTTTTGAACTAAGATGTGGGGCGAATTTATGTACGTTGATGCATTCAATACGCCTTCAGTGTCCCTACTGTCCAAGGCTTTATACGTTACGTTGCAGCACCCATATCACGTGTCCATATCACGTGTCCATGTCACGTGTTACAGATTTATACTGTTTTCAGAGCATTGAGAGGCTTTTTCTGACGTCTCTATCTCTATATTATATATCGCCGCACAATGTTTACCGATACATGAAGGTCTTCTTAAAATAGGAAGATATAAATTATGTTACAGTGTTTATGTATATATATATATAAAGAGGAATAGATAGGCAGATAGGGATAGATAGATAGAGAGTGAGAGAGAGAGATAGAGAGAGAGAGAGAAAGAGAGAGAGAGAAGGAATTATATAAATGGAAAGTTAATGGTGGTTTCAAAAAAAATTTAAGTGTATTTAATACAATGAATCGCAATTTTAGCGCATTTAATTATTTGCATATCCAGATTTTGTGCATCAATTTATTAATCAGCGTCATTATTAATGGGAAAATGGGTAATCGTATGAAAATTGGATAAAGGATACAAATTTCTGATTGGTTGATCATAAATTGACGTCAGATTTATGCTGGGTGAAACATTTCACGTTTCGAATAATGGCTATGTAATAGTACTTTCTCTATTAAATTGCAAATCCAACAGTGCAACACAATACTGGATACGTGCTTTATTGCATGGATTAAACCGCTTAAGACAATTACCAACGAAGACACACGCACGCATACACATAAACACACACATTCACTATGGAGTACTTTTTTCTTTATCCTAAATACAACAGAAGTTTATATATGTGTGTGTGTGTGTATGTGTGCGTGTATGTATGTGTGGGTGTGGGTGTGAGTGTATTCAAAGATAGAGGTATAAAATATATATGTATATATAAAACGTAATATATTTTAATGTGAATGAATGTTATGTTCTTTTCCTTTGCCGTTCGTGTATGTGTATGCGTATGCATGTGTGTTTGTGTGTGTGTGGTTGTGCGTGCGTGTGTGTGTCAGTGTGTGCTTATGTGTATTTATGTATGTATGTATGTATGTATATGTGCGCGCATGTGTATATGTAGCGAAAAGGAGTTTGGGATATTTTATCTCTGCTCGTTAAAATAATTTATGGTATCTCATGTTCCGAACCTGTGATGCTGTCTGACACAATAAAGTACTAATCATCTACTTATCCATAGCATATGGCATACGTATCTTTTGAAACTTGGCAAGCTCTTCCAAATAAATGTTCTCGACTTTAACTTCAGGCCAAGAATTTATACATGTAATACGTTTGTAAATATAACCTCTTTGGAATATATTTGCGTATTAGCTTCTAGAACACTTTCTGAGTGCCTTCGTTGAACCTACACATGTCGGATGTACATATGAAGGACTTATAATGTTACGAAACTGAAATACTATGTGCCACAATAAAATACTGATTCTTACGTATGCACACAGCATTCGTAACTTTTGAAACTTGGAAACTTTCAAATAAATGTTCTCCCCTTTAACTTCAGTCCGACCATATATACTTGAAATTCCTTCCTAAAAATAACGTTCTTGTAATATGTTTGTGTATTAGCTTTTAGAACAGTTTCCCCTTGTTTTCATTCAACTTACATATGTCTGATGTATATGTGAAAAACTTATATTAACACTTTCTCCATTGCGTAATTATATCTTATTTACATTCTACTCTGCTTCATATTAAATATATATTATCGCTAAATTGAACAATATTTTTTCTTGAGGAAGACCTCAAAATATTATTAAAAGAATTACTTCATATCAAAAGTTAGCCAACGTCTATACGATATTTTAAAACTGTTCGATATAGAGAAAACACTACGCAATATATTGGTGGCTAGAGAGTAGTGGCGTGAGAAGGAGAGTATGGAGCAGGATTATGTAGAATCGGTTGCAGATTCTTAGATTAAAAGAATAGATGACCTGCTCGACTTTATGTGCGACAATGCATATCTAATCCTTCATTATCCAATAGATTCCTCTTTTCTCAACACAGGTATTTGAAAAAAAAGTATCTTTACCATACACCTACAAAAGGACCCTCTGGTTCATATCGGTTACAGTAAGTGTTTTTTAAGTTAGAGTACTGGTAGTAAATTTAGGCTACTGGTTAGAATGTCTCACTATAGAATGTCTCCACTTAGTTGCTGACTCTGCTAGAAGTAGACTGCAAATCCTTTTCAAATAATACGCAGCTGATGTTTTTGTTTTTAAAAAAGGAGAAAACGTTGGTTAAGATAAATCAAAATAGAGAAGATATAGATTACGTCATGTTTACATCATCTCTAATTAAACGTTTGCTCGGCAAGTTTGACTTCTTGATGAATAGCTGCAGTTAGAGTGACATCTGCAACAACTGCGCACTAATCTGTAATTCAAACTAGCAGGCATGTTTGTTACTTTTGTTTTCATTTTGTGAAATTAACACGCAACTTAATAGATCAAAATTCTCAGATTAAAAGTTGTTATCGCGAAAACAAATCTCTCTCGCGTTCAGCTGAATAAATAATAGACAAAGAAATATAAAAATTTAAAAAAATAGAATAAAGAATCAAAAAGCAATGTATCGATCTGTTATTTCAATACTTTGTTTCTTTGATTTTTAGCTTACAGGCGATATTCGAAAAAAAAAAGATTAAAAAAATAGATACAGCAACTAACGCATTTAAATGAAGAACATAAAGAACAAGAGCAGCTACAACAACAACAATAATAACAACACATAAAAAAGGAAGTCTGGTAATATTACTTAATCAAATGGAAATATTTGATAACGAAAGAGAACTTTACATTGTATATATTTGTGTATTTATGCATTCAATGTGTGGCAACCTAGTAGAGAGGTTAGAGCTTTGGACGACATAGCGTTCAGTATTATCCAGCAACTCACGTTATGAGATCAAGTCTTGCCTTATATTTATTTTATTATAAATGCAGAATAACACCAAAGAGGAATCAGCATAAGCTTAAATAATACACCGCGATAGGTGAACCGCGATATGGCTGTTGAATAAAGTTAACAAACATAATAACGCGTATACACTCATTATTACCGATATATACATACATGCATACACACACATACATACATGGCTATCTGTCTATCTATCTATTTTTCTTTCTTTCTTTCTTTCTTTCTTTCTCTCTTTCTCTCTCATCAACAGTCATAATCAGTTATAATTATCAGGTATTTTAGAGTGCCCCACCCACCAAAATAAATAAGTAAGTAAATAAATTAAAAAAGAAAAGACAAATTTGAACCTGACAAGATTTGAACACTGCGTGTCAAGAACTGAAACTATTTTACTTTTGCTTAAGAAACAAAATGTCATAACATTAGCAAGAAGTGTTATTTCATAAGAAGTTAAAATTGCAATCTTTAACTAACTTCTTGACTTTTTCGCCTTTCTAACAAACAAAGTTGATAATTTTGTAATGCTCCTGGATTTTAAGGGAAAGAATCGGAACTGAAACTTAATAAATGTTTAATATATATCTTTTTTTCTTTCCGTGTGTTAATGGAAACTATTTTATTTATTTTAGTGGGATGCTTTTAAATTGCCTTCAGAAGTTCATGTCTTCAAATAATTAGTGTTCTGGAATTAGAAAAGAATTGCTGCTATTCTAAATCACATGAGTTTTTGTTTTAGCTTTTAATTTGAAAGTAGAATATTTTTACGGTAATGAAATTAAAGCGGTAATCATTTTCTTGAGTTTTTTTAACTAAAGAGTTAAAAATAAGGAAGTGTTTCTGTTAACGAGAGCGTATAATGCCATGTGCTTCAGAAGTATGCTTCGCTACTATGAGATTCGTGGTTTATTTCGTGATATCTTAGGCAGACGTTTTCCACCATTTCGTGGAATAAAAACATTTTGCGCAGAATTTAGTGGACAAGAAGCGATGTCGAATGCCATGCTTGTGTTTGAGTGAGTCATAATCCGTAATTAGATTTTTACATCCATGTATTTAATGGGGCCTATCCGTGTATTTAATGGAGTCTATTCTCTAGCAAAACCAGCCTGTCTGAGTATTAACTTGTACATGCTTCCCCCTAGGATCGGGGGTTCTGCATAAAACCTCCAAAAAATGGAAAAAAAGTAAATTCTTATATTCCTTTTGTGACTAAGCCGTACAACCCTACAACAATTAAAAGAGCAGGATTATAATTTCTGGAATTACAATTTAAAAATATATAACAGACAAAAAAATAATAAAATAATAAAACATCGCCCATGCATATTTTTATTACAGAAAATTATTTCCAGGTATTCGATTTATGATTACAGACCAGCTTCTGAGAAATTTTATCCCCACACGTTGAAATAAATTTCATTGTTATTTTTATGATATTCTTCTCATTCTTTTTAATATTCACTAAATTCATTACTGTCTGATAACATTCTAAGTATAGTGTATCTTCATCGCAGATATCACGTCATAGTGGAATCGATTACTAACGCAGTACTGTTGCATACGTAAAATTACTAATCAATATTGATACATGTGAAGGCGGTAGGCTGGGAGAAATTAAGTCAAGGACTTAAGGATGGTGAATTGGCTGCATCTGTAGAATATCAAACAAAATCTGATGCAGCATTTAGTTACCGCTGATAATGTTCTTAAAGAAGATGCGTGGTGAGAAGGTTTCAAGATCATGGTTTCGATTCCTGGAGTGGGTTGGGCGTTGTGTTCTTTTTCACATTGCTGCAGTCCGCCCTGTTGTATATGAGAGAACATGCAACGGACTGATGTACGGTTGAGGAGCAATGTTGTGATCTCGGTCACTTATAAGCCATGGGAGCTTGGGTAGGCAGTCAAATGAGTCCTAGGACTCCAGAGAATAATGTTCAGGGGACTGACTACTACTTTAGGCTCAGTTTAAATCCTGTCGAGGTCGTCTTTGACGCTCGCCGTTCCCTCGTGTTGAAATCATTAATTGCATTTTCCTCGCCATTTTTAGATTTGAGCCTGCACAAGAAATGTTTATACTATTTCGCCATTCTATGTTGTTCATATTTAATTGTTTAATTACCTATTACTTAGAAGCATTTATTTTATACCGATCTCATTGTATACTTCTTTACGCAGAAACCATTCTTAGAAAGCAGGTCTGTACATCAAGTATTCCGATCTTGGCTATCCTATCATCATTTCAGGCATCGCATATATTGTACTACATGGCGCATTGTGTTCTTCTTTTCCAAGATGGAAGGACCTGATTTGAGTTATATTTTCTTATTATCTCTACCTCCGCTTGAAGTTATGTATATGCCCTTCATTGTCCCATTTACTATAATAGAGAAGTGTGCCATTACATAAAACTCAGGTGGAAGAACTCGGACAATTGGAGATTAATATCTACGCTTTTGGCTCGAAACAGCCGATAGATATACGCTACCTCTTTGTTAGTACACGGACATTTTAATACTTGCTAAGGTATTTGTGTTCCCTTCTAAATATCAACCATATACTATGCATTCTCTAAAATATTTTGCCTAATTAAAGCCATTCCAAATCGACTTGCATAACTATTCTTTAAAACTTTTTACAGATTGTATATATTTGCAGATAACATGTTCATGTCTGAAAGCTATAAGGGAAAATAACAGAGAATATAGTGTGTTAAACTTGAATGATCAATTAAAACAGTTATAACATGGAATCCATCATTTTTATTTTCACTTGAAAAGTCTTTACGCTCTTTACACGTTCAACACTGAGAGAAAAATTAATTTTGACTTGAGAATATTGATTTTTTCACTTCAATGAAATGCTGTCGGGTATACTGTTGAAATATCCATAATATATGCTAAATAACCACTAACGTAATTAGATTAAATCAGCTCTTCGAGTCTCCTTCACATTTATCATTCTTTCTCCTACTCTTCGTCCATAGATATTTGAATACCTAAGCCAGTTAAATACATATTTTTTCGGCAAGCAGCGGTGGCGAGTGTTTTTGATTAACTGTAAGTTAAATACACAAGATAACAATGATTTTATAAGAAAATAAATGAGTGTGGTGGAGCGTCGGTGTAATGCATATTGTATAATTTTGCTCTAAGTTTATCAAAATATCGCTATTATAAAACTGGAAGAAACGAGATATCATCGAAAACGCACCTCTGGAAACAGCAATTGTATGTAGGAGAATACAATTAGTTTTGATGTGTCAAAATATTGCTGCATGAATTTAATTAGTACGATGTACAAACTAATTACTAATTATACAAAACCTACAAGACAGTATAATAGTCATCTGCATACGTGAGCTAGCAACCTAATTTTATTGTCGGAGCTGAATGGAAGCAAATGTTAACATGTATTAATTAAATTAATTTGAAGCATTTGTAATTATATAAAAAAAAAATCTATTCTTTCTAGTTAAAATTTGAAACATTACGAAAATAATGTTTAAATAAAAGTAGAAAAAAAAATCACTATTAAACATCTCTCCTAGTGAAACTATGTTTTAAAACACAATAGACTGTTAAATACAGATTGTAGCATGATCTGTGCGTTTTCATGCACATATTCCGACAAGCATTAGGTATTATGTGCGTGTGTTTGTTTGTGACTGTACATATGTTTGTGTATGCCTTGATGATAAGTTTGAGCTGCAAACAAAAAGTGCTCCGTACATATGGAGTTTGTGGATCTCCGTCGTTGATCCACGTAGCTGCTTGATTTGTTAGTAATATCCACCGTATCATAACTTCAAGAAACGAAAAGTAAAGGATTGGAAAATACAATGCTAAGACCTGACACTATTTCGTTTTTGCCTCTGAAACAAAATAGAGTGTACGTCCGATTTTGTTTTTACACATTCGTTGTGTTTCTGTACATACGAGGGGCCAGTGCGTACGTTTTAGCAACCAGAAACATCTATAACCTATAAAAGAACTGACAGGCTTACGGAAAGCACCCTCACAAGGATAGAACGTGACATCGCTTCGATCTCAACGTAGTTTCCTAAAGACACAACCATCGCTGCAGAATATTTATAATACTTAATAAGCTCAATTTATAGTTATATAAACCTGCAGAGCTGAGTAAGCAGAAAGATCGAGGCAGTGCTAAATATTGGTATCTAAGAAGTTAGAAACCTTTTGTATGACACTCTCACGTCCTCGCTAAATTTCCCTGAAATACAAAAATGATGAAAACAAAGAAATTCAATACAAAAAATGGAAGAAAAAAGAGTGAAATTCACAAGGCAAATACGAAAAAAATAAATGAACCAACCAAAAAGAAAATAAATGCAAAATTTAATTTTCAATAAAATCTTTACTGCAGAAAATGGGTTTGAATACATTTTTCTGTTTGTCTATTATTCCTAGAGTGAATATTTCTTTCAATACAGCTGTTACAATGAACTGATTGTTAATATTCAATATTTGTTCTCCTCAAGTGTTTAAATAGAATATTTCTTAAAGCCTGCGTTAATATATTTACCGTTGCACTTTCTCTTTTTGTTAATTTTGTTTATGTTTTTCATTCTTTTTTTTTAAAGGTATACGATAATCATTATTCCAATTATAATGTATAGAATAAACAATGTTGGCAATTTGCCAAACGTAAAACGAATTTGCATATTTCTATTGTGTAAGTATGCAATAGAATTTCTAAACTGTATAGATATACACTTGGAGGTAAGGAAGACAGAAAGAAAAATAGGTACGAGAGGAAGACGAATTGAAAAAGAGCGGTGGAGATTAAGTATTGGCATGGATGTATATCCGTGCTATGTATGCATGTATGTATGTATGTATGTATGTATGTATGTATGCCACTGTTAAGTTTCATTTGAAGAGTACTTGCCAATAGAGAAACAGCCGGTTTCTAACCTAGATCCAAGATTTCGTCATTGAAATTTGAACATCAACCACAAAGTATGTATGTATATATGTATGTATGTTTTATGCATGTATTCTTTTACATATAATTGCATATCTAGTTATGCTCATATATATTTAAATGCAAAACTTCTGGAAAGTTTTACAGATTTTTACAGGTCCAGTGATAGATTAGATCTGTTGTCTTAGAATTTGCTTTCTCCGTTCTAGTTTTGAGAAGCCTAATTTCTCACGATTGGTATCTAGGCAGTGTCTTACATACCCCAGGACCCCACTAATCATAGGCATAAATCTTACTTTTAATGTAGATAGAGTAACTGCAGATTTCGCAATCGACTGCCCCCCCCCCCCTCCACGAAAATTTCGGGCCTTGTGCCTAGAGTACAAAAGATTATTCTCTTAACTCATGAACGTGTATGTATGTATCTATGTATGTACGGATCCATCCTTCTATGTATGTATGTATGTATGTATCTATCAATCTATCTAAATATAGATATCTGCACTCGCACTCACAGAAACACACACACACACATATATAGACGTGTGTGTGAGTGGATATCTGTAAACAAACATACACATACACACGCACATATATATATATATATATATATATATATATGTGTGTGTGTGTGTGTGTGTGTGTGTGTGTGTGTGTGTGTGTGTGATCCATCCGACTGACTTTCTCTACTCTCACTCTCTCGCTCTCCCCTTTCGCTCTTTCTCTCTCTTTCTCCCTCTAATTGATATTAACGAAATTCAGCAGACATCTCATAAGGAAAATCGTTGCTACGTTGGATTGATAACATTATGTAATTTTTTTCATATTGCTTCTTTGCCTTTGAAGTTTTTTTCCCATGTAAACAGCATCATCATTTCGCCATTCCACGCGAAACACTCACATATTCAAACGCACATACAAAGCTTAAAAATCATTAACATGAAAGTGTCGGCGTTTGATGTGAACGGACTAAAGCATTACTGCAAATTGTTAATAGCATTAAATGTCTGGCTGTTCTGGCTATTCTTGTTTGCCTCACTAACGAAAAATTGTTCGAAGCTGATGAGTTTTTGTAAAGTGTAAATGAGCATACTTCTAAATATGTCGTGGGGTCACAAAATTTGATCCGGTATTTATTCTGTGAATAGTGTTCAGATAAAGCTGCAGACGACTTAATTCGTGAAGCTGTTATTTTAATATCAGCTCATTGGGGTGTAGAAAAATATCTTTATTCCGGTTCTTTTCGCACTAAGTTCAAGTTCCATAATGATCGACGTTGTCTTTAATCTCCCCACGGAGTCAATAAAAACAAATACCAACCAAGAAGTAGAGACGAAACTATTGATTAAGTCTATCCCCTAAAAAACTGCTGGTCTTTTACCTGAATTAATAGTAATTTTGTCTATTATAGATTCTTCGAAAATTGGAATAAATGGTCTTCCGTATAAAAAACAAATAGAACTCGAACCATTTTCCTAGAAATTGCTCTGCATCGTACCACTTCTCAACACTAAGTACAACACCCGATTGATCGATCAATGTTGTACTGATTATAATTCAATCCTCCACTCTATATGTATTCATGCGCATTGTTGCCTTCTTTTTATGATCTGCAAAATTTAATGCGCAGTTTGAAATGTAATGCCTATAAAAAACAAAACCTGTTGGAAGAAAAATATCTGAATATATGTCGATAATCACCAACAGTTACAATGAAAACCAATTATCATGAAATATTACAAAGGGCTAAATGTGCAACAGGGATTTTTATAGTCGTTATCAACTCAAGAAATCTGACGATAACTGAAGTGTGTCGTGATTTTACGTTCACTTGAAGCACATTATGTGACATCATTACGCAGTAAATGTGTGTAAATAGTTCCACTCAACTGAAGCACAATATTATTCAGTTAGATTAGAGATTGATTACTCCGCTTTGAATTATCAATCTCTCAAAGACTGATTGCGAGCCGCTGCAGAGGAATGTGTCAAAAACTTATTTCCCGCCCCTTTCTATTCATAAGCGATACGTTTTTATATATTTTTCAGCTTCCCCACTATTTATAAACCCGTGATGAATGAAAGTGATGCGGTACAAACGTAACAGATGGATGATCTAAATGAATTTTTCAAAAGATCCTCAAACTCAATTGTCTAGAACTATTAAATTTCAATAATAAATAAGGAGGACCTATTCACCATAACCTCTATATGAAAATAAGTTTCACAAAGCACACTTCTGTCCAAATTGGTCAGATATTGGTTTCAAATTTTGGCACAAGGCTAGGAATTTAGGGAGTAGGGTATAATTCGATTGCATCGAAGCAAGCACTCAGCTAGGACTTATTTTAAGGGTGAATGGAAAAGTCGACCCCGGCGTAATTTGAATTCAGGCTGTAATGACTGTGCAAATGCTGCTAAGTAATTTTTTTCTGGCGCGGAAACGACTCTACCTTAAAAAGATTTCAGCGATATAGAATTCATATCGAATGAGAATAGATTCCATTCGAGGGAGTGTCATATAATTTTCTAACATCTATGGGATTACATTTTGCTACTCTCTTTGAACAAGTAGATCAATAACTCTTTGTAATTTTGGAACAATGAGGTCAGTAATAATAAGTAGAAATCAATTTCATCCACTCTTGTACTCGACTGTTGGATATTTTATGGACCACGAGGGACTGAAAGCAAATGCATACTCGGTGAAATTTGAACTGAGAACAAGAAGAAACGGAAGGAAGCCTGATGCAAATTTTGTTCGACGCGCCAACGACTCTGTCTTATCGCCGACAGAAGACAAATAATAAAATTACTTTCCTGCGGTGAGCATCCTGTAATTCATGTTGCTATGTATACTAAATGCCGGCCTAATTTAACCGATCGTCACACCAATACTTAATATTAAGGCAGCGAGCTGAGAGAATTGCTACCATGCCAAGGAATATGCTTAGCGTCATTTCGTACGTCTTCATGTTTGTTTTGTTGGACTTCGTCTTTCAGGGTCAGTAAAATAAGTACCAACCGAGCACAGTGGGTTTGGGCATTATATCACCATATCACCTACCCTAATATTGCTGGCCTTGTGCCAAACATTTGAAGGCAATATGTAGACAGCATGCTGGAATTCGAGAATGATTCAGCTACTATGTCTAGCCGGTCGAGCGACAACATAGTACACACTTCGTTAGATTGTGTGACATTGGAGATAGGTACCATG
>NC_142945.1:50919880-50922380 GCF_046866305.1 Octopus bimaculoides | reverse complement strand
CACCCAAAATTCACATGCGCCTGAAGAAAGATACTTCACCCGGCCGTATTCGTTCGTGAGACATGATAGCAAAGAAGGTTACGCATTCACACTCTGCACGCGATTAGACTCGGAAAATCTTTGAGGAACCCATTGATCCAATTTGCTGACTTTTCCGATGGCACACAGGTGTCGATGAACGGTTGAATCACCAAATCAAAACTTCTCTGCTAGTTCCCCAACAACTACGATTTTGTTCCACGAGGTTTCTTGTTCCACAAGTGCACAGAGTAATAAATTGAAGGAATAAATAGGTATTGTTTCTGTTGTGTCGATGCCCCCAGGCGAAGAAGTAGGACCTTCCAAGACATATAAATAGAGGTAGTCTGGCCGTGGTAGGAGTGTTGAGTAGCAGTCGAGTAGCAGTTGTGTAGCGGTTGAGTAGAGATCATCCGTAGATGCTAGATAGCAGTAGCGTCGAGACTTTCCTAAATAGTACTAAAGTAGCTGTTACGATGCAACTCCATTTAACATGTATCTTGTCAATTCCATCGTAGTTAAATTTCCAAAGTGTAATATGATAGGGATATGTGGAATTAATTATAGCCTTGTATCTGAAAGAAAGCAGGAGGGTGAATGTCGACTTTTGAAAGATATCTCCATACACACTATATAGCCCTTTGCAGTAAAAAGTGGAAACATTTCTATGTGTATACAAGTGCTGTGTGGCATTTTAAAGCAATAAATACGTACAAATTTATAAATATCTATTGTTCTGATGTATAATATAAAGATTAACTTCGGCTGATTCCGTGATTCTCCAGCATCTTCAGGCGGGATCTGAGCACAATTAAATTGTAATAAAATGTCATTTATTGAAATATGTGATGCGAAAGGAATGTATCCTAAACGATATATTATCTATTTCCTCAACAACCATACACACAATGGTTAAATACTTACGGAATTGTCATTCAGACATTTTCTTTATCATAATTGCTATCTTGAATAAAATTGAGCTTTGACCGAGAAAATTTAATAATAAATTCATCTTCTCTCATTGTATTCCTAATATTTAATTGTACTTAGTTCTTTTTAATCGCAATGTCAATAGGTTTTTCATTAATGCAACATCTAATCTGTAACTTTCTTCCTGAAGTGTTGTATACAAGGAATCATTACTTTTGATAATTATTCAAATTGTATTCGTCTTCTATTTAATGATCTGCCAGGAATTATCAATAAGAGTCGTTTCTGGACATTATCCAGACCAAAACCAATATTTCTGTTTCATTGAACACTTCGGAGAAACACGTTGTTAATTTGGCAGAATAAACACTATTCTTACTATTATTATATTGGATGTACTGCAAGAATTTTGAATAAAAGGCATTATATCGATACGTGAAGTTACTTTATTCATTATAATGTGAAATGACAGATTACACACATTGTGTACTGACATATGCACTTTGGTGAATCTAATACGCAGTCAGGATAAAGACCACCACTATGACCCCATAAAAGAGACTCCTTCGTGTGTTGTGCGATATATTAAGGAGAGCAGCCAATGAAGCTTTGTATGATCTCATCGGTTAACAAGATGGAGATCAACCAGTTCTGTGAGAACTGGGCATGACTGGAAAAATATGTACAAAGAGCGACATATCTCAGATAGATAAACGTAGGAATATCTTAGGAATGTTTAACTTAAATCCATATTTTGTGAATTATGTGTTGTAGCACAGTTGGGGAAACAAAAAGAAAATGCATGTAACAGCTAGATATAAAAAAAAGTTATCCAGGTTCATAATTAACAATTACATTCTCCGTGTCAACTTCAGGAATTTATCTGCATGTGCATTTCTCTTGGTGAAGTACGATTCACTCTCAAGTAACAGCGGTCTGTCTTTGAGGATGTGTTGTTGTAAAAAAAAAAAATGGTGTTGCATCTGATAACCAAAGTCTTCAGCAAGGACAACCGTGGGAAATCGAAAGACTAGAAGAAGTTCTCTCTCTCTCCCTAAGTCTCCACTGTCTATGAACGTACACAGGTAAGCATATATACATATACAAACTACTTATACGTATGTCTAGCTTGCTTACAACCACATGGTCCTGGGTTCAGTCCCACTGCGTGGTACCTTCGGCACGTTGAAAGTCAATAAATAAATTTGCTTTAGAAGTGTTGAAAGATACTGAGAAGGAAATAATTTTATTCTCAAACTCAAGATAATACATGAACAGGATGAGCTATCCATATTTAGCAGAATAAATTGACGGCGACCAGCCATGAGACTCGAACTCATATTCCTGTGATTATGCTTCAAGTGCTTTACCATTCAGCTAACCTGCTCCAACGGTAAATCTTTCTGCTAATTTAGGATATATAAATCTCGGTTTATAAGACGCTATCGTGGGTTAAATTCAGCCTAGGTTGAAAGTCAACAAAGAAAGTTTGCTTTAGAAGCGTTGAAGTATATTGAAAGATACAGATAAGGAAAAAATGTATCATATATAT
>NC_142945.1:50879880-50907380 GCF_046866305.1 Octopus bimaculoides | reverse complement strand
ATTTGTGGGCGGGAGGATGATGCAGGTCAACAACATCGAATTGAGCACTGAACTGGGAATTATTTTATCGACTTCGAAATGGTGAAAGGCAAAACTGAATTTGAAAAGAGAACTTAAAGGCGGACAAAATTCCGCAAGGCATTTTGCCCGCCATACTAACGATTTTGCCAGCTATTCGCTTTCGCTTCCCTTAAAATGATAATTATTACCTCCGCCAAGGAAGGAAGTTATGTTTTCATCGGAGTAGTTTGTCCGTCTGTCCGCCTATATGCAAAATAACTCAAAAAGTTGTGAACGGTATTTGATGTAACTTGAAGGAACAGATGATGAAATTTTGAAAGTGATCCGGAATTTTTTTATGGATTCTTGAAGGATTTTTCATTTGTTATATTTTCTGTACATGAAGTATTACAATGTTATGTTCTTTTATTATCTGCCTTGAAAACACGTTTATCGTTTCCACGTAACCTATGGTGGCGTTGCTATTTCCAAAGTTTATTTTCGTTTCTCTGTTAGTAATTTTACTTGCGTATCTATCTTAAAATTAATTTGGCGGAGCTCTGCGCTCTCCGAGTGCTTTTCTAGTAATTAATTTTAATATTTGTTTTATTTTACCTTTTACTTTCATCCATGAATTGGTTTCTGGAAACCAAGCAAATCCCAAATGATTATATTTTAATCCACTTTCATTGAAGCCAATTGAATCAAAACGATTTTTTCTTCGGTAAGAATCGGCAGTTATTTCAATACAAGATGAATGTATACAAACGATTTTCCCAACAACAGATTTTCCCAACATCTTTCGACTTATCTCTATTTTGATTTCAACTTCTTTGATCTGTTTTAATACTGCCTCCTTTGGTCATCTTGATAACATACCTAGTATGCTATTTTGGATTTCTGCTTCAGAAATCTACGACAGAGCGCTGAAAATGTCTGCAATCTTAATATTATTTTCTTATCTATTTCAATTTAAACAAACACGGACACAAACAAACAAGAAAGACACAAACAAACAATGAAAGACGCAAACAAACAAGAAAGGCACAAACAAACAATGAAAGACGCAAACAAATAAACAAAAGGCTACGCTTGTGTCCGTGAAAAATATAATTTTGTGTATGCATTCAATCGTTTTATATGAATAGGAAGATATTAATTGTGGAAATGATTTTGCATTTCACTGTTGATACAAAATCAAATATTACCAACAAACGAAATGTCTATTAATGGATGTCGGTCATACATGCCGAGTGTTTTATCAATAGAAGCTCATTATAGAAACAACTCCAGATTTTTACCATGGGAAAATGCCTTCTATCATAGTATTGGTTTGGTGCAAGCTTTGTAAAAGAATTCGATTTGAGGTATGTTACACGAATGCCTGTCGCTTTGAACTGTACTTGATTAATATCACCAGATATAACAACAAACTGAGAGCCATGGGCTCGCTAGACAATGTCGAATACGTTACGACTTCGTCTTCACGTTTGCACGAAAAAGAATTAATGTAAATTGTTAGTGAAATGTTTTTACGCTAACTTTGATTGTAGTAGAGAAGAATACTTGTGGAATCTTACGTAAATTATGAATAATTATCTGCAATAATAAGACATTACCATTCTGTACTAATTTATCTTGATTGTAGTACAAAGTTAAGTAACCGAAGCAATAGACATTATACATATGTAATATACATTGTATATATAGATATTACTTGTTTTCGTGTCTTGAGTTAGCTCGGATAATTTTATCTTTCATTAATGATATTAAAGCAGATATAAAGAAGTCCTCTCCAGTTACTCTCTCCAAAGATCGATACATTAATTTCACAAGACGAATCGATGAGATATCCGCTATGATATCGATCGATCTGCTAGTTTTAAGAGATAAAGCTTCCGTAAATCTTACATTATCATCTTTTAACATCTTTTGATATCGTAAGCCTTGAGCAACATTTTTCTGTTTTCATTTTATACAGTGTGCATTATAAACAATAAGATGCTCAATGTGTTACCGCTTGCCATCAATTTTTTTTTTATCTTTATATTTTGATTGGTTGAAGCATTTAGACTGTGGCCAAGCTTGAGCGCTACTTGGAAAGTGTTTAATTGAAAGCATCGACCGCAGTGCTTCATGTATTTTTTTAAACCAGGCACTTGTGCTGTAGGAATTTTGCCGAAGCGTTATGTAACATGGACGTAAATAACAACCGGAAATGCTGAGGAATCTATAGCTAACCTTGTTACGTGCATTTAAATCTGACTGCTCGAAATCTCCTCAAACATTCCTTCCTGATCCTGTCTTTCATGGCTGCATTTTGAATGCCAGAGCTCGCATTTATTCCGAGATGTTTGTACATTTTTTTCCTTCTTGATTTCTTTTATGACTGTGTCAAAATACAACACCACTGAATGTGGGTATTCAATTTATTTTTCTATTATTATTATTATTATTATCATTATTATTGTTATAGTTATTATTATTATTATTATTATTATTATTATTATTATTATTATTATTATTATTATTATTATTACTATTATTATTGTTCAGTAATTTTATTTTTATAACGTGCTTTCACTTTACTACCGAGTGCAACTCCGTGTGCCTTGGGTATGTGCTGTGGTTTGCTGTGATGCTCTAATGGTTACTGTATTGAAAGTGTTTTGCGTAGGATGTGTGCAGTATTCTTGTTGTTGTTGTTGTTGTTTCTGTGGTTGTTGTTGTTGTTGTTGTGGTTGTTGTTGTTGTTGTTGTTCTTCTTCTTCTTCTTCTTCTTCTTCTTCTTCTTCTTCTTCTTCTTCTTCTTCTTCTTATTATTATTATTATTATTATTATTATTATTATTATTACTATTATTATTATTATTGTCGTTGTTATTATTATTATTATCATTATCATAAAATATTCTGTTGCTAATGCATATCAAAATATTGAATACGCCCACATTGTTATTGTAACTTGTACAAAACAAATTTATCCAAAAACAAGAGGAGTATCAGAAATACTATATTAGTATTTCTGATGCTCCTCTAACTTTTTAGTTTAAATTTGTTTTGTACATTCAAATAAGTTTCGATCTTCTATGTACAAATTATTCATTATGTATGGAAGACACTCCAGGCAATTACAAAAGAAAATAATATTATCGTCGTCGTCGTCGACGTCATCATCATCATCATCATCATCAACGACAGCAACAGCAGCAGTACTCCTGTTTTTTTTTGTATTGACTTGCCTATAGCAACATGAAACGAAAAAAATGAAAATAACTTGGCTGCTTGAGATGAGCGAATCTGTCCTGTTTAGTGAAGAAAATATGAACAAAATATAAATTAATATAGAATACACACAGTATTTTTTTCGAACGCTGAATCAATAAACTTCGAACATATTTTTTTGTAACTTGAATGTTTCGTATTTGCATAGTTAATTCAGTTTGAATATTTAATCTAAAGAGTCTCTCATAAACATTAAAATCGTTCTTTGCAAAGAAATACTATCTCTGGTTGCTGTTTTTTTATCTCTAAATTATTGTCAATATTTTCATTTCTCTTTTCGTTATTATTTTTCACCTATCTGAAATTTCTCATATGTATTCTATTTCATAGCTATAGAAATTGAGATTTATACTAAACTAAAAAATAAATAAATAAAGGGGGAAATTAGATTATATTAAACTACAGCATGCTGGTGAATAACTCATAATAGTTAAACTATTCAGGAAATTGTGACGGAAATGCTTAATAAAGCAGAAAGAAGATACAGGTAAACCAATACGACTTAAAGTGATGATCACCGCACGCAATCTGATGTGATAGGCGTGATTGTCAATATAGTTTACGATGAACATTCCAGAAAAAACAAATTGCACGTCTCCCTCAGTTTTAATGATTTTTGTTGTTGTTGTTGTTGTTCCATTCTACTTCTAATTCCGTTCAACTCTTTTCCTTCGCATTTAACCTTCTGAGATCAGATCAAAATATATGATACGACGGGATGTATTATTTGTTGCACGTAATCACTGTAAAGGAAATTCATACCAAAACGATACCTTCACAATCACAAATGGCACATTTCCATTCACTTACATGAAACACATTTGGTTCAAACATGAAAGCAATGATAACATTTTTGTGGTTTTATGCTGGAATTATTGGTGTTTCTTTTCTTGTTTTACTGAAACCTGAGAACGATGTTTAGTTTTAAGCATAACTACGATTCCATTTATTGATTTGGCGTTGAGTCAACATTTCATACAATGTATGCATTATACGTTTTAAACAAAGTGCTCAGGTTGCAATGCCTCTGAATTTCGAAATTCCCAGACATTAATAACAAATATCTCTATAACAGCACAGCCTGTAAATTCTCATATTCCCATGGTTTATCAATTACATCTTGGATTACTTCGTGATCAGAAAGAATTAATATATCGCAGCAGGGAAATTTCTCCAAAGCTGTAGCTTTAATCATAATGTCTGTGAATATTTCCTTAATGTCTATAGTTACGTTTCATAGAAATAGTTAAGTGTTGCATTTTCGAAGGACAATTATTACAATGTCTAGAAAAGAACTGATATACAAACACGAAAGTTACAAGTAAATACTTCGAATTTTCTATTCGGGTGTTCTAATTTCAATTCGTCACATTGAATTAGTTGTCATAATATTAGCATTAGGTGTGGTAAGGTATTGAGCTGGCAGAAACATTAGCACGCCGGGCAAAATACTTAGCATATTTCGTAGGATTTTATGTTCTAATTTCAAATTTCACCGAAATCGACTTTGGTTTTCATCCTTTCGGAGTCGATAAATTAAGTTCCAATTGCGTAACGTGGTCGATCTAGTCTACTGGCCCCTTCCCCAAAAATTTCGGACCTTGTGCCTAGAATAGGAAAGTAATAGTATTAGCAGCGATTACGCAATGACATAGGCCACATAGTAGGCTAAACACTTCCGCTGAAGTTGTGTCTATATTCTAAATTACGGTATCAATGCTCTAAGCTTAAGTTCATCTCCTACACATTCACGTCTATGCTAAGCTATTTCATGTGAAAAGCATATATACATACATATATATACATACGCATCCATAAGTATATTCATATGTATATGTATGAATATATATACATACACACACACACACACACACACATATATATATATATATATATATATATATATATATATATATATATATATATATATATATATATATATATAAATATATATATATATATATATATATACACGTACACATATCTGTATGCTTACAGGCATAGTTATTGTGTATAAGCGAACCATATAAACGATATGCATACGCACAAACATATAATTATCTATGTGCATGTATATATAGCTAGAGATCAAGAGAACGGTGAAGGTAACAGGGAGGTTGCAATACAAATAGGTACGCACCTGTCACAGTGGATATTTGCTATGAATACAAAATATAAGAAAGGCGATTTATTTATGATACTTGAAGAAAAAGACTACAAAAATTCACAGTGGTTTTGAAAAATTGGCAGACTTTCAGAACATAACACAACAAAAGGCTATAGAGCGTCACGTTCAATAGTTATTGAAACAGCAGGGAAAGGAGAACGATAGCGGCATAAATGAATGCGATAAAAAGATATATTCAAGTACTGAGATTAAGCATATGCTACAAGTGTTTTGTTACAACCACACATTAAATGTTTATTTGTTTGTTTGTTTTTTTCACTCTGGAATTAAAAAGCTATCCGCAACGTGTTAAAATCCAAATAGTTCGTTAGATGTTGGGAATTGTTGAAATATAAGTGAGACACACGAGGAAGGGAAAGCATATTGCGAAAGTAGTGCAAACAATAGGTTTATTGTTTCAGTTGTTGTTTTTTTCGTTTTTTTTTTCTTTTTTTTTACAGTTCCTGGACTTCCGCCATGTTTCAGCATGGCGTTATATTTCGAATAAATCTGTGCAAATGTCACTTTTTGAAAAAAAGTTCTGGTACTTATTCCAATAGTCTCTTTGCGCCGGCCCCTATATTACGGGATCATAAACAAACCAAGGCTGGTTGCTTGAAAAGAAATGGAGAGTAACAAACACAAAATGATACACAGAAATTCATACATATATGTATAGTGTGTGTGTATGTGTGTGTGTGTGTGTGTGTGTGTGTGTGTGTGTGTGTGTGTGTGTGTGTGTGTGTGTGTGTGTGTGTGAACGTGTGTGGCTAGTGGTATTTTCCTGTTTTTTCAATCAAGATATTCCTATCAAAATTACTTTTTGGTGCTGTTCCTGATGTCGTTTCAGTTCTTTATAATAAAATATGCTTCAACACACGAATTCACAAAAAGAATTTTGCAAACCACATAAAAAACGAAATATATATATAAACATAAGTAATATTCATATCCACTCTTACATGGTTGTCCGTTACGAATATTACATCTCAGAACAACTACTGCGTTGATCTGTTACATAGATTTTAAAACTAGCATTTTTGCTATATATGTTAACTTGTCCTGTTCTCTATTTTTACATATTGTTTACATATTTCCCTCGTTTTTCCCTCGTTCGTTTATGCATATCATGCACAGTTGGTGACGTCCGGTACCCATATATGCATGTGTATATATATATATATATATATATATATATATATATATATATATATATATATATATATATATATAAACATGTACGCACATATATAAACGTGTATATATATATATATATATATATATATATATATACGCGTATAGAGACACAACAACAATCATGTCTTTAAATCACACAGCGATAAGTCGTGTTAGAAAGGTGTCTGGAAATGATTATATGTGCGTATTTGTGTGTGTGTGTGTGTGTTTTCGTGTGTATGTGCGTGTGTGTATTTGTGGATGTATGTATATTTTCGATCTTCTCAAATTCCGAAGGCCGGAGGCCATAACCTAAGTAATCTTATATTTCATTGTCACCAAGAGAGAGCCAACGCTAAGTTTTGCGTACCCTTAGGTTCAGTTCTTCATAAACATCGTAACTGAACTTGATATTTACTTTCTATATTTACTATAAACATATTTACCCGAACTTGAAGAAAAGTTTTCAGCACATACCTTGCTGCTCATATATGATTTCCATTTACAGAAAGTCAGAACAAAAAGATAGCCTATGACAACTTAGTAACGCTGCTTAAAGTTGGTTACAATAAATATTGTGAGCTGGGAAATAACTGTGCCTGATTGCCGATTTTAGTTTGTATAATTATATTGTTTACTCTTTTACTCTTTTACTTGTTTCAGTCATTTGACTGTGGCCAAGCTGGAGCACCGCCTTTAGTCGAGCAAATCGACCCCAGGACTTATTCTTTCTAAGCCTAGTACTTATTCTATCGGTTTTTTGCCGAACCGCTAAGTTACGGGGACGTAAACACACCAGCATCGGTTGTCAAGCTATGTGGGGGTGCAAACATAGACACACAAACACAAACACACACACACACACACACACACACACACACACACACATACACATACATATATATATATATATATAGTGACGTCAGAGATTTTGATGCACCGGTGATTCTAGTTGTTTATGACTATTTCGTTGAAACTACCACCGGATCAACGATTGTATACAACCATGGTTCTTCTTGTTTATAGAATTTACCTTCTTTGCAGACATGTGCTGATGTCTGCAAAATTCAAATAAGTCGCCAGCACATAAAACAGCCACAGTCGAAAAGATGTTGCGCATATATAATCTCAAAGGGGTCCAGCCATTTTGGACATGATTATAATAATAAGTATTGTATTTCGTCTTCAGTGTTTCATTTCGCCTAGACCACCTGTCTACCCACGTACGTAAGTACGTATATATATATATGTACGTACGCACATGGATAAGGGGATACACATGCACATGCACTCGTACAAATACACACAAACACAGAAAGACAGACAGTCTTCCTGCCCTCTCCCTCTCTCTTTTCCTCCTCTCTAAACTATATCACACAGTTCTGTCCTAAACAGGTTCTCTTCTCCTTAGTCTTTTTCTTCAAGAATGAAGGTAATCACTTTCTCCTGTCTCTCACCGCTAACACTCTCCATCTCTTTGTCTTTTCTCTTAATTACACATTTTAGAGCCGCAAACTTTTGGCCTTTGCTTGTAAGTATACCGATTCTTCGCCAAGGTCAGCCATTACAATGTCGATTGTCACGCAAAAAAGATTATTTTTAGCATTAGAAATTAAAGAGTGTAGCTGTCAGAATTTTTAGCGCTCGGAAATTTGCCATGTAGTATATGTTTCGTATTATTGTTTTCTATGCTGGAAGCGGGCCGAGGTTAACTTTGCTATCTCTAACTTTAATTCACTTGATATCTCTAACTTTATATTCAGCATTGTCAATCATCTAACTATATCAGAAACAATTAGTCTCATTAATAATAAACATATTGTAACTGTTATTAGTAATTAGTACACGATATAAATATTTGTTTACAATTACATTTGTACTTATATATGTCTCATTATAAATGCGCATTAATGTATCCATTCGAACTAATTTATACACACTGGGTGTATGTGTGTGTATACGGACAGTGTGGTGCATTAACATCTGCACCAAGAGTAAAAGCCTATTAGTTAAGGCAAATATGATGTATATCATCTGCATGTCTTCCACTTTCTGCGTGTGTATGTATATGTTTGTGTGTGAGTGTATACGTATATATATGTACACACACACACACACACAGACACACACACACATACACACACACACACACACACACAGACACACACACATATATATATATATATATATATATATATATATAAATGTATGTGTATACACACACACGCACCCACACACAGACACATACAGACACACACAGATACACGCACACACATTCACACACACACATATGTATTATAATTGTATATATGCAGACGGTTATGAAAGCACACATTAACTGAAGATAAACACACCATATGGAATATTCTATTTCTTTTCTCATTTACTTAGTCTTCTTTTAGAAATCTTTCCTATATTGTTTAGTTCACAAAATTCTCCTTTTGTGCAGGGAAGAAAATTCAATTACGATGCCCACGTGAACATATTTCTGTTTATTCAAACTTTTTACCACTTAGTATCGCATGTACATTCAGGTACACAGACATAATCTCAGAAAAGTACACATGCATGTAATTAAGCTTTTACCCGTTGATTACAGATGTTCTGATGAAATAAGCTGTCTACAGACAGTCCATTTGAGGGATATCACATGAATACCGTATTATTTCTTCACAGGAATTTAGTAGACTGAGGGCCAGCGATTGACAAATGATTACGCATATCACTTTTTAAATATCAATTAAAAATTTGCGTCATAATGTTACATGAGTTTTCACACACTGTCGCGAACAGTCACACACACACCTATATACACAGATGTGGTAGTAAATATATACATACTGATTCATACGCACACGCACATACACACACACACACGCACATATATATATACAGGCGCAGGTGTGGTTATGTGGTTAGAAGCTTGCTTCTGAACCACATGGTTCCGGGTTGATTCCCACTGCGTGGCACCTTAGGCAAGTGTCTTCCTACTATAGCACGTTACCATCACTAGTGATCACTCTAAACACCATGATGTTCAGTGGATGTTTGATTTTCATCACTCTCACTTTCTGGCGTGTGTTTATACCATCTTTTTTCTGTTGTTATTCCATAGTGTTGGCATAGCTTCCAGTGTATATAGGTCCCAGCTCTGTCGTGCTTGTGAATATATTCCTTCTTAGCCAGGACTGGGCAGCCAGAGATAATATGATTTATTGTTTCTTGTCCATCTCCACATATTCTACAGTTACTTGTTATATTTCTTTTCATTATGTATTTTTGGTAATTTCTGGTGGGGAGGCTCTGGTCTTGTGCAGCAATTAAAAATCCTTCAGTCTCTGCTTTGAATTCGCCCTTCAGTATTGTTATATATATATATATATATGCATAAATGACATTTTCTTTGAAAGTTGAATTACGAGCATATTTTTTTTCTCCCAGATCCAGATTCCAAATAGCTCCGTGCCCGCAGAGAAAATCTGATAATTTTCACATAAAGACCCAACACAGAAGGAATTAAGTTTAATGGTTCTTATGTTTAAAAGAAGTGAAAATGGATTGTTATACAATTGTATCGTTGGGAAGTAGTCACAAAACAGAACCATATAACTAATTTTAGAATGTGATTCAATGTAGCGGTAACGTTTATGAATATCCTATAGTTTCTGAATTTCTGTTGACCATTGCTGGAGGGTTTCAGCAAAAATCAATAAAGAATGCCAAAGGCAAAGTAGAAAACGAATAGAATAAAAACAGTGAAAACAAATTCGTAAAGAATGACACTCATCTGTTCTTTGCCTTTGGTCTGAAATCCTCAACCAGTCATTTATGAAAATAGTTCATTGTTCTCGTTTATGAATTTCAAAAGGTGCCACACAGTGGGACTTAACATGGGATCATGTGTTTCAGAAAGAAGACCCAGCTGTGCATGCAAACACTCTGCGAATTTTAAATTATTCACGCCTTTTGTAAAGTTGAATAACGCAAATCTATATTATCAACTTGGTACTGAAATTACTTTTTATAATTATGTTTCTCGGCCCCATTGAGAGACAGAGAGAGGGGAGAGAGAAAATGAGTGAGAGAGATTCCCCACTAGCACGAGGTTAGTATTCATCTTCCCCTGTGGAGAATAAAATAACTTGAAATTGTGTGACTTGATCCAACATAACTTGTATGCTTGGTTAAGGAATCGAACCGAAATTCTACTGAATATGACGTTTAGAACAAACTTTTAGGAGCGACTGTTATATATAGAGAAATGTTAAGATAGGTTTATTGTTGTTTAGCTCCACTTCATTCCTTTTCGTGTAGGCCTTTGAACAACGACAATCCAGCCAGGAACATCAAAACCATGTGCATAAAGACGATTACTGTGTACAATTACATCGTTCAGTAGTGACTCCAAGAAAAAAAGTAGATACATTTTCCATTGGCCTAGAGGCCGCGTATAGACTCCATTAATGGTTCCTGAATGTTGTGGAGTTAGATTGTCCCTCCGTTGTATTGAACCTTATTCGTTGGTTCATTTGCTAGTCTTAGCGGATAAATACATTCTGCATTAAATTAGAGAACATCACTATAAGAAACAATGAAGAACAGCTGATTATAGAATGTAATTCTATTAAAGACAATCAGGTGGCAAGTTAGAAATAAATTCATTTATCCAAGTCAGATAACAATTAGTGTTACCTTTGATTAACGGATGTGCAAACAATTAGTTTGATCAATAATTAGTCGTGAAACATCGGAATGTCATTTGAAACACGAAGATAACATAATGGACAACATTACAAGACGAAATCACTGCGTTGTACTAGCACCTGTTTGAAAATACCGTAAACTAAAATTAGTGAAACGTTCTTCGGTGTGAGAAAGTGTTTTTTTTTTTTTTACATGAGTATCATTGCTAATACGTATTCAATAGTCAAACTATAATGAATGAATGTGTAGCTTGTAATTAATTGCTGAAAGCTAAGACAAGAATGCTAGGTAATAAGCTGAAGTGAATTAGCTATACTGGTGACAATGTTGTTATTAAAGTAGTTCCAATTGGTGATGTATTGACACAGTTGAGATCTAGTCAGGCAGGTTTATAATCAAATACATTGAGGTAATGATCATTTCATATACTTAACTATGTAGATCTACGTTCTTCTGTATGTCATAGGTTCCAAACCGATTTGACGAAATTGGTCGGGTGAATGTCGCAATTGGTTTCCTGCGGTATTCAGTAATATAATAGAGATAGGTTGAGGTTAGATTTTGCATTTCTGATTAAAAAGTGATATGATGTGAACTAACAGAACGATGTGACGGCTTTGAATGTATAAATTTATTACGCAAATAAAGCGTCCCCATATATATATATATATATATATATATATATATATATATATATATATATATATATATATATATATATACATATATATATATATCATCTGATAAAGACATTATTAAAATTTCACCTACTTTAAACTTCCAATTGTTTGGAATACGAAATTAAAATGTTATCTTGTAGCGAAAATATATAAAGAGAACTCTAAAACTAGAGGCATACATTTGAGATCAGAATAGTACAATATGATAACCGAGTGTTTTATTTATTTTTCTTTTATCTTCTACTTGCTTCAGTCATATTCACTGCGGCCATACTGGGGCAACGCCGTGAAAGGTTAAATCGAACCTAGTACTTAACCTAACGGTCTGTGTTAGCCGAACCGCTATAATAGGGGGAAATAAACACACCGCCACCGACTGTCAAGCGGTAGGGTAGAAGGTAAAGACAGACACAAAGACGCACACACAAACAACACCACTCACACACACACGCACACACACACACACACACACACACACACACACACACACATATGTATATACATATATACGACGGGCTTTAATGCGCTTCCGTCTTGCAAATTTACTCACAAGACTTTCGTCTGCCTGTGACTATAATCGAAAGAAGACACTACTTCAAGTTGCCACGCAGTGAGATTGAATCCGGAACAATGCGATCGGGAACCAAGCTTCGTACCACACACACGTGACTGTGCCTATAGTATTACTATTATTGACATTATTACTAATGAAAATGCTCATTGATTTAATCCTTTTAAGGAACGAAATTATTCTTTTTTTCACAATCCCATGCACATCGTGGCATAATCGTTATTGTAGTAAGACCTTATATAATATTCATGTTTCTTTTTTTACCACCGCTTGTTTACTAACATCGTCTCTCAGTCGAATGAACAATCACAAATTTTATGCTCAATATTAAAATGCAAATTTCCCGAAGTTATCGAATCTATCAACTTAATATTTAATAGCATGAATAAATTTTAATAAACATTGTTGTAGCTTTCTTTTCATCACGTTAAGTTTTTTCAGGTTATTGGCAATCTCCAGAAATTAATGTAACATATTTTGTTCCCCAAATGGCTTATTACAATTTAGATAACGTCGGCAAATGGAATAGTAAATTCTTTCCAAGTCATTTGTACACTGTTGTCACATTCCAACATCAATAATTTTATTTATTTATGTTACTCATTCATTATTATTATTATTATTATTATTATTATTATTATTATTATTATTATTATTATTATTACTAATAGTATTCCGTATAACTTATGTCGAAAACAATGATTAGATTTCTGAGTATTTACATTATGTTGTGAATTGGTTTTGGAGATTGTTTGATTGACGAGAATGGATTTATTATTTTATTGGATGGAAATGACAGCACATGTTATTATATTGTCTCTAGGTGTCTCTTATTCATGCTTTTTTAGTATTAATGCCATATGTAAATCATATATTGGATTGTTATATTTGCAAAAGAAAAAGAGTTGGAATAGTGTGATTAAAATGTCTGCATATTTCAGCTCCCGTGTCTTAATGTATATAGTTTGAGTTCTCGACAAAATACTTGAGAGTTGAACAGTATTTACACATGAATGTAGGTATAGACGGCGACATTAAATATATAGTGACGGACACTTACACGCACCCCCCCTCCACGTACAACCACCCACACGTACAACCCCCCACACACGTACAACCCCACCCACACACACACACAAACATAGAATTTTACAGAAATATCCATGCTGGGCGTTCTGTGTAGCTATAAACAACGGTCCGTATTTATCAACAATTACCAACTGTCAGTAAAAAATACTTTAATTATGGTTATCGTTCCATCGCAGAAATAATCCTATCTGTTCAAATTACTGCAATTGTATCGGTATTAATTCTCCGAGTTTTAGTTTCGTTTGTTTTATTACATTCTTCCAGCAATAGTTGGCTTTGTATTCTTAACTTCATTTATACTTCTCGTTTTCCATATAACATTTAGTTCGAAATCTAAAAATATGAGCCACAGAATAATAATAATAAAATATCCTTAAGAAAGTTAATTCTTTCTGCCTCGCTAACAAACATATATAACAATATGCGCACAGACACACATGGATTCATATATGTATATATATATATATATACGGCAAATAAGAAAGTGGAGAGGATACACATGTGTATGTATTCATCTAATACAGTGTAATAAATAGACATACTGGAACGTTTACCGGTTGATGTCTATCGGTTTTCTATCCTCTCCACTTTCTTATTTGCCGTATGAATCAAGGGTAAACCACTTTTTTTTACCCCGGTCCATATATAACACTCAATTGCGAGATTGCCACGCAATAACTAGTACTTCGGTATGAATAACTGGGTACACTACCAACGGTATATTGAATAGGTACTATCCCTTAGTTGGTTACTCAACCTCAAACTCAAACTGAAATATATATATTTATATGCACATATATATGCACATATATATATATATATATATATATATATATATAGGGCAGGGAATCGTCAATTAGTAATAAAATTAATAATTAACAATTTTGCCGGGTAGCTCAGTATGAAAAAACCTTATCGGTAAAGCCATTTATAATCATAAATATATAGGGATTAGCAGTATCCTGCTTCTCCAACATACTGAGAATTCAGAAACAGCAGCCAAAGAACTACTGATTCAAAAACTACAAATTTTTCTCTAATTGATAGCGATATTTATGGTACACACTGTTTTTTGTTATATATATATATATATATATATATATATATATATAGAAAGAGAGGGAGAGAGAGAGAAACCCATGCACACAATAGATATTTATAAATACAACAGGAGAGAGAGAGAGAGAGAGGGAGAGAGAGAGAGAGAGAGAGAGAGAGGGTGGGTAGAAGAAGGGAGAGAGATTATGGGAAATCTCAAAGCAGAGAATGGCAATGAAGGAGATACTTTTTCATTTAGTATTATTATTCTGCAGCAATAAAAAGTCTTCTAATTTAAACATTGTACGATTTTGAGCGGAATAAAATTTGTGTCGGTAATTTCAATATTCACTGTTACGCATGGAGCCACACACGCACACACACATACGCACACACACACACACATACACACTCACGCACACGCACATTCCTACACATACATACACACTCAGATGCATATGTCTATGCATCCATGTACGTATGAGAATATATATCCTTTCATAAAAATATAATCTTAGTAACAACAATAAAATAAATTTGATTATCAAAACGAAGATACCATCCTCGACATAATACAGTTGAAACAGCAATAAAAATTATAATGAACTACATTTATCGATGAGAGTAGTAATAATAATTATAATACCAACAAGAACAACAACAATGATAAAGTTATCTTTGATGGCTAAAAGAAATGTTGAGGGAGGTGGTACATCGACCCAGTACTCCACTCAATGAAGAGAGTAGACGCGATACCAATAGTAAATGGTGCGCTTGGAAGTATCAGCACTCAACTACGAACATGACTGAAAAAGATCAGTGCAAGTGTGAAGATAGAAGACCTGCAAAAATCAGCATTGCCTGGAACTGCAAAATTCTTCGCAGGTTCCTTGAAGCATCACCAAGTAAACAAGTGTTACCTTAGTCTGCTAGCTGTGCACAGCTGAAACTTTCCATCATACGCTGCAAAATAAGCTGTGAGTTTTCATATAATAAGAATAAGAAGAAGGATAAATAGAAGATGAAGAAGAAATGACAGGCATATACGTATTTAAAGGGCTCTCATATATGTGTATGTTATATATTTGTAGTTATAGTTACTTGTACATAGATAAAGAGAAAGAGGACGAAAGACAAGTAGAGGCAGATGTTTCTGTGAGATCCTATTTCTGTGTATATGTTCTTGTGTTCTTTTTTTAGTTTCAGTCGTGTGACTGCAGCCATGCTGGAGCACCGTATATATTAAATATATTTGATAATGTAATGCTTATTTTATTCGAAGTAGATGTATCGAAGATGGAGTGTTGAAGGAGCTATATAAATCATTCGTTAAAACATGTATAAGAACATATACACGCACGCAGACATATATATATATATATATATATATATATATATATATATATATGTGTGTGTGTGTGTGTGTGTGTGTGTGTGTGTGTGTGTGTGTGTGTGCATTTATATATATAGACAGACACACGTGCGCACCTATGTATTTGTGGCATTATATGCGTACAGCAAATTTCTGAAAAATAACCAAATAAATAATCACGCCAAGACGATTGTTATTTCTTGTCAATATCATTTTGTACGTGGTTTTGTGGATTTCGAATTCAATTGCGTTCGATTGCGTCTTGACACTTCCCGACATTGTTGAAATGTAACTACTTATTAAGAAATTCACCTTAGTAAAATAATGCAAATTGATTTCAAGAGATTGGAAAGAACTAAAAACTCAAGAAGATATTATGTGTGTGAATTGACATTTAAACAGAAGAAATAACATTGTTTCGAATATATTGTGAATGTAAATTACAGCTATCTAAAAAAGTATACGTTCTTAATACATTTGGTAGTAATACTGTGCATAAGAAATTCTATTGCATTTGTATTGGATGGAATGGCAAGAAGAACTAGAAAGATGTTGCCAATGTATATAGCTCAACAGCCGAAAGTTGATACTAACCGGTTCTAATTAAAGAGAGACCAGGGTGGAAGAAGCTGATTTGTTGTGGAAGACAGTGTAGAGATCGAATGAAAAATCTTGCTAGAATATTTACAGAAGAGTACAGAGAAATTTGTAAAGACAGTATGTCTCTCTGTATGTTTGTATGCATGAATGCTTGCATGTATGTATGTACATACGTACGTACGTATGTTTGTTTATACATTATTATATTAAGGGCAGTTATACACACACATATATGTGTTTGTGTGTGTATATATATGTATATATATACATATGTATATATATATATATACATATATATATATATATATATATATATATATATATATATATATATATATATATATATATATATACATATACATATATATATATATGTGTGCATATACATGCAAATTTATATATGTATATGTATATATATATATATATATATATATATATATATATATATATGAGTGTGTGTGTGTGTGTGTGCGTGTGTGTGTGTGTGTATACCGCTATGTATGTATATATTGATAGATAGATATATAGATATATAAACATATTTATGTACACCCATGCATGCACATGCGCATGTGTATACTCACAAACATACACACACCTATACGCACACACATATATATACACACATATATACTAATGTGTATATGTAGAAGTACAGAAAGAAGTCTACATACGTATAGGTTATACTTTATATATATTTTTTTTTTCCAATGGAATGCATATGTTGAAGTATATGTGTATACACCTGTACATGTGAGTATATACCTGTGCGTGCATAATATCCCTTATGTTTATTTTCATATATATATCCCTTTTCATATATATATCCCTTTCATTAATGATTCTAAACTCTCATTTTGGGTGCTATAGAAATTTCCACTGAACACTTTTATATTTCGTTTGAAAATGAATATACGAAAATTGCACAAATGTACACATGATACCTGCATATAGGTTCTTACGAATACAAAATTTGATCGTGCAATAGAATATAATGGTAACTATACTGTTAAAAGTACTGATGCCACATTGATTTCTACGTGTTGCACTTTAAAAATTTAGGTCTTTTCTTGTACACAAAACAACTTATTATCGAGACACAGAGATTTTGAACATCTGGTGTAAATTATTCTTCTATATAAGACAAGTCTAATTGAAGGCCTACACATCTCAACAATCATCTTTTCCTGTCTGAGCACCAAAGTTTCATTCTCAAATCCAATATGAAATTTGTCGTATTTCTCTGTCTCCTTATTGTCGGTGAGTTATCTGACAAAGTTATTTCCTTTCGTTCGAAATTGAATCGCAGCTTGGAGTCGAATTCCTTAACATCAATTTGACTATTAACATATTTCTAAAGGGACCCACCTGTGCACACTTACACAAACACTAAGAGAGAGTGTGTGTGAGAGAGAGAGAAAGAGAGAGCGAGAGATAGATAGATAGATTGATAGATACACACACACACACACATACACACACACACACACACACACACATACACACACACACACACACACACACACACACACATATATATATATATATATATATATATATATATATATATATATATATATATATATATATATATATATATATATATATATATATATAATTATGTATATGTATGCTCACACACACACACCTATGTCCTGTTATATATTATGCAAAATTAAATGCGTGTATGTTTGTGCATGCGTATGCACAGTCAAATAAGCGTTTTATGTTTCTGAAACTCCATATGTTTGAGGCAAGCTATAAAATCAAAAATTATAACTGCTGCTAAAAGGGATGTTTTGGACTGCATTTAGAAAAGTAACAACCGACTGATTAGCGTAAATGTAATAATAGATGCGCCTCCGTTCCTGTACCCCATGGATTCTATCTGTTCCCCTTCTCTGTCTTCTCCGCCGCGACAATAATAGCATATCTTACTAACCGGTGCTGCTTTCTTGCAAACTCTGCTCACCAATGTTTCACTCATTCGTCCTTTCTATCCTTATCCCATTTCTTTTGTTGACACCCTTTGGACACTGTATTAATCACCACAACCAATCGTTCATTCAATATATATATAGGAGTGGCAGTGTGCTAAGTTGACAACGGATGCTGGTGTGTGTACGTCTACGTAAACTAGCAGTTCGTCAAAAGAGAACCGATAGAATAATTACTAGGCTTACAAAGAATATATACTGCGTTTAATTTGTTCGACTAAAGACGGTGCTTCAGCATGGCCACAGTGAAATTACTGAAACAAAATAATAAAATAATGAAAGAATATATATATAGGCTCTCGCATAACTTGTCGGAAAATTTTGGATCTCAGCGTATGTTTACGCTGAGAGATTATTCTGAAGGTTTTAAACATTGAATTTTTATTCGTGGTCTTAATTAGACAATATTTCTGATCTTCCGTTAATACCGACTTCCAATGTTTTGCATTGAAGGAGACATATTTTTTTCAATGGAGGGCTCACGCAACATTAATCAGCCTGTACATAGTTTGTTAGAGTACAATATAAACGAAATTAGTTGGAAATATTTATGTAGTGATGTGATTTTTAAGAGGCATACGAGTCATGAAAACTATTTTACTATTTCTTTACTTGATGTCTGTAAAGGTGGATTATGGTCCAAATGTTGGCTATTGAAGCGTCTCTCAAACATTCAGCCTTGCGATCTTGTGTGCTGCATGTTTCCTGAAATGAGAGTGGCAGTGCAGCATAAATGAGATACAATGTTGATACAATGTAACTACCGATGATAATTTAATATAAGATAAGAACTCAAGCACTACATTGCATTTTCATGGCAAAGTAAATGTCGATAAAAATGTCCTCGTATAAAAGAATATTAAGATACAAGGCATATATTACGGGCACGTGACGTATATATGATTAAAACAGATAATTTAGTATAAATTGCTACAGATAAATCGCGGATTAACCTTCAAGATCAGGATTAAAATGAAATATATTCTTAACATTAAGAAATACATTTTACGCGCAATTTTTAAGTATGGTGTATTATTTTACTACAAGTTTATAAGTAAAAAATTAACTAACTGAAGTCTACACATTTTTAATTTAAGGTTCTGCTTTGTCCCACCAATGTACCGACAAAGCCAAGAAAATCTGTCTGGATGCCATGAGCACCTTCCCTAATCCTAGTACTAAAATCCAGACATGTCGGTAAGTTTGATTTTAATATAAAATCCACACGTCATTTATCTCTAGATATTTTCTATGAATATATTATTTGTATTATTATTTCTTCGCAATCTCAGTTTCACAATGGTTTACAAATCTGTTGTCCGCTTTTGATACGGTTTTCTTTTGTTGTGTGCCTTCCATAGTATGGACGTTACTCTAAATATTACGTGTACATTTACTGCTAACGATATTTTGCATACACTGGTATATTTGTCATTAGTTTGGAATTTTGTTATGCATATATCCTCAAGTTTATAATCATTCAGAAGATTATAATAAAATTTGTTTCCGCTTCTTGTCCCTACATTATATTTTGGATAATTTTCCATTTTATTTGGATATATAAATATCCAATTAGCGTTATTTGAGATTTGTTATATCACCAAGATTGCTTATATAATTTCGCTTCATCGTACTTAACATTCTTCCAGAGAAAACATTTTTCAAAAACGATTTAAGGCAATGACTGATTGTCACTGTATCAAATTCGATCAGGAGTTTGCAAGATAACATGATCATGGATGCCCTGTGTTTGTGATAAATTTCCGGTTAAGTAATATTACAAACAAAAACATTCACATTATAGTGCTAATTATAATCTCTACCTGCGTCGCAGGTTACCCAAGAAGCAATTCGGGAGCCGCAATTTCATGTTAGTACATTCCGGCATCTGAAGAAGTTAAAACCAACATGGGTTACCTAGGGTACGTCAAGCACACCTGTACCCCAGTATCTCTGGTAGTTCTTCATTCTTATGTAATTTCTCTTTGTCTATAACATCAGTGTATTTGAATAGTTTTCGGCATGTGTTAGAGAATGGACGTCTCGAAAATGTAATATAGCACATAGCCAGGTGTTTATCACGAAAGTATGGCTATCGAAGCTATACTGTCTTAAGTAACGCCACATCCCATGTTGATACAATGTAACTACCGATGAAAATTTAACATAAGATAAGAACACAAGCACTACACTGCATGTTCATGGCAAAGTAAATGTCGATAAAAATGTCCTCGTATAAAAGAATATTAAGATACAAGGTATATATTACGGGCATATGGCGCAGTGGCTAAGAGCGCGGGCTACTAACCCCAAGATTCCGAGTTCGCGTCCAGGCAGTGACCTGAATAATAATAATAATAATAATAATAATAATAACAACAACATTGAAAAATACCTCAGGAATGAGAACCCAGGTTCGAAATTTCCCCAAGACACCTGTTGAAGATTGGAGGGTATATCAGCCGAAACGTTGTGTTAACAACAAACAAGATGAGGACAAATATCCGTCAAATGTAAATAAGATATATATTAGTATGAAAGTGAGTAGAGAGAGATAAATATGTAAGAGATTCGTAAAGGAATAATGCGTAGACGTGGTTTATATATCAGTCAAAAAATCCGATTGTTTATAGAAACTGACATCTATGACTATTTATGAATAAATAATCTAGGAAAGAATATAATGAAAGTTGCTGAAATGAAATTGCAATATTAAAACAAGATTCACTGTTGAAATACATTATACAGAAACACTTCAAAATGTAATAACATGATAATTTCTTCATTTATAGTCGTCTGCACATGTTCCGCTCCTGCATGAAACCTAAAGACGCAGGATGCCAAAGATACTTCAATGATGTTATGGAAATGGAATGTAGCGGTAAGAACTTTATTTACTAACGCCGTCGGTTCTTTACTTTCATACTTCAATTTCTGCTGACGTCTAATTTGTTTTTCGATAAGATAAACAGCAGCTGAACACACTATCCGACGTGATCGAATATAGTCCCCCACACCGCACTATATTGCTGGCGTTGAGCAAATTTATGAAATCCTTGCGGCGACGGCCTGGCAAATTCGTTAGGGCGTCGAACAAATTGCTAACGCCATTTCTCTTGGTTCTTCACTTTCTTATTTAAAACCGGATTTAAGTCAACATTACCTTTCATCCTAACATAAAGTACCAGCATAGGACTGGTATGTATGTGCTAAGTTAAACCACTTTCACTTTCGTTTTTACAGGTTGTGAAAAAAAAAATACCATCCGAGCACTCGACTCAATGTAATAAATTAATCCTAAAATTTGATTAGTTCATTACGTCGCTCTCACTCAAAGCTAGCAGAACATCGAGGATGTAACATGGAGACTGAGCGTCCGTGTCAGTATATTTCTACTCGTCATATTCAGCTATGTAGTTTGAATCAACAGTAATTGCAGTACCTTGATCAATAGCAAAACTTAGTATCTGTTTAACACTGAACGTATCATATTCTCTTGACATTACGGATGTTAACCCTCAAAACTGTAACCACTACACCATGTGCTATAATCAGTATTAACAAAGATAAATAATTTAAAGAAACGCTGCTTCCTGAGATCTTAATATTTTATTGTGTGGACAGTACATCATCTTTGTCTGATCTCCCTATATTAGATGTGGCATCATTCAGTATCCTTTGGTATCCGACTAGATTATTTATTATTAAATGTCCAATGAAAACGATAATGATGTATTACTACAGTAAATCTCCAATGAACTGCTGTTGACATAAATAAATATATCTTCCAGTATTATTCAAAAGATTATTTTTGAAAGCTGTCCGAAACACTACTGTAATTTACTAGTTACTGCACGCATTTGCTAAGAGAATTAAAAGAAAAAAACTATCTTAATAACATGATCGGAGCAGAGGAGACACTCTCTGCAATTTTCCATAATAACTTTATATCAAACAACCTCGTAGTACTGAGAAAAGTTTAACTCCTTACAAATGTTTCTTACCTGCTTTGGGATTCTTATGACATCATTATGCATCTGTAATGGCGTCTTGTTTTATTTCGATCACTTTCTTTTGTAAAAAAATATATTCTTCTTACTCAGTGTCTATTCAGTGTTTATACAGCATATTATATATATATGCACATGAAATTATATTGTGTATTCTCCCCGCCACACCAATATATCACTTGTGCGATTGCCAAACTATTACTAAGTTTCGCTTTGTCAGAGAAATAAAGCGCATACTTAAAGACACACACACACATACACGTATTTGTGTGTATTTGTGATTACTGTTGTGTATAGTTTCTGTCTGTCTGGGAAGACAAATTCTTCCTATTCAAACATTAGATTAACACCATCTTTCCTAAAATTGCTTTTTTGTGTTGCCTTTTCATTGTTCATTTTATATTGCATACACATGTAAACATAAGCAAAGACACACATATACACATACACACACACGCACACACTTACACGCATATATACATATACATACCTATGTGTGTATGTATATGCATATGTTTGTGTATATATATATATATATATATATATATATATATATATATATTTATATTACATTATATATGTCTGTGAATGTATGTATATATGATTGTATGATGTATGTGTGTATGTATGAATGTATGGTTGACTGAAATGTCTACAAAAAATAACACATAATTCTCTCTTTAAACCATGCAGCAAATCTTTCTGTCTGACTAATAATATATGATATATTCTCTGCGGAAAAATGCCAACGTCATTTATACTTACCGTTCTACTGCATTTACTTTCATCGTTACTCCTTTACCACGTTCAAGTTATGTATTTATGCAACAACACGAGTAATTAGCTTATTTGTATTCTTTAGCCATCATTGCATAATTTGCATTTTATTGTTTCTAAATCAGGTTTCGATTTTCTATTTGATTTATTTACAATTAATTACCAAACAAATGACAGAATAATGATCATACTAATGGTATGATTTTCTCAAATGTAATGGTCTACGCATGTCGTATCCTATTTATTCGTAAACAATATTGCAATTTATATTATTATCCAGTAATTGGTTATAAGACACGACCCTCATTTTTATAATTTCTTGAATATTTCCATTCCCTAGAGACGGAACAATTAGAAAAATATCTTGTGTGTTATCGTTCATATTATTCTTTTATTACCTCGTTATTATATTCTATTGATTGTTTCCTTTTCATCCGGTATGTTAATAATTATCTACCAAATTTAATAGATGTTTAGAGGCATCTCATGACTATTCACGTTCTGACTTCAAATTCTACCAACATCAAGTTGCCTTTTATTTTTGGCGGGTGGGGTCGATAAAATAGGAAGAAATTAAACTCTGGAATTAACTGAATCATCTTATCCACTTAACAAAATTTGAAATCAAAATTATTGCGCTTAATTTCTTGCTTTCTAATTTTGAGTATGTAATCACAATAACTATGTTAATGTTATTGTGATGAATTATTACACTAATTGTTGTCTATTACTCCTACAGCTCAGTCTGCGTGAACGTAGAAGCGCTTAAGCTTTCTGTTGGCCTTGTAGCTACATCGGAATCTATTACATCCCTACTCTTAATCTCTTAAGCTGTTATGTAACTATAGATATTACATTTTTGTATCCAAAGTGTTTCATTCATTAGAGTGAGGCCATATTGGGGCACCATCTTGAAACATCTTAGTCGAACGTATAAATCCAAGTGCACAGTCTTATTTTTTTTTTGAGCCTCTTACGTCTATCGGTCTCTTCCATCGAAATGCTAAGATACGGGGACTTAACCCACCAGCACCGGTTGTAATTGATTAACGAATTTCTTAATCACACAGGAATACTTGCTAAGATCAGATTGTTTTTAATTTCTGTAACTTACAAATTCATTATGTTTTCCTCTTTTTCATTTCAGTTGCTGGCTACAACTAAATATCTCTTGTGTAAATATGTAAGTACAACCATTGTATCACTATGATAGCATAAACATTAGTTTTGGGATAATATTTAGAACCTTTCGGTCTTTCGTTGTGGCGAAATCAAATACCAGATTTAGTTCCAAATCTTTTCTTTTTCTTTTTTGTATATATTTAAAGAAGTAAAAGTATTCCTCTATGTTTTCATATTGAGTGACATCGGAAGATACCCACAGCCATATTACAATGTAATCAGTAGCACGACTCTAGCAGTAAAACAATTTTATATACTCTGCAATATGCGTTCCTGCTAGAATATTGCGCGATTAATGGCTCTAAGAATAAATAAAAACGCTGTTTATATATGAATTACAATGTTAAGTTCTAAATCGTGAAACCTAATAATCATTGTCCTTATATATAGTTATTATTCATCAAATAAATCCACCATATAACACACACACACAATTATACACATCTATCTATCTATCTATCTATCTATCTATCTATCTATCTATCTATCTATCTATCTATCTATCTATCTATCTATCTATCTATCTATCTATATATATATCTGTCTGTCTGTCTGTCTGTCTGTCTCTCAGTCTGTCTGTCTGTCTGTCAGTCTGACTGTCTGTCTGCCTGTCTCTCTCTCTGTACATACATATATACATGCATGCATACATATATTCACATAACATTATTTTCTTGTATTTTTCAGGTCTACCTTCAAAGTAAAACCTTGTTTTGTATATGGAAATTAATGTAATGTAATCGGAAAATGAAATAAAACATATTTTTATGTCAACCTGTGATTTGTAGTTTCTCTTTGGTGTTGTCTTCCAATCAAGTAAATTAAAATCCTAACATGGTTTCATCTCTTATTAGAAACAACATCCGTTGCATTATTAAATAATAATTTGTCAATGATATTTGGTTGTCGTATGCATATACATATTCATAAAAACATGCACACGCTCTCATGCACGTGTAGGTGAGCATTAACACATAGTCATACGTGTGCTTCTAAATATATAAATGAAATTCTATATAAATATATCTATGTATAATATATACGTACATATACACATACACACACACACACACACACATACACACACACACGCACACACACATACACACACACACACACACACACACACACACATATATATATATATATATATATATATATATATATATATATATATATATACTCTGAGATGGAATGAGAAAGAGAGAAAGAATAATATAGATAAACAGATAAAGAGATATATACATGCAGACATACATAAATAGAGCGATACAATTTAAAAATAGGATATTTCCTTTTTACACTGAATATTCACAATTGCTAAACAATTTTCAACGTTTCGTGCAATTCACCATCGCAACATATATCTATCAACTTATTGCAGAAAATAAACCCTCATGTTCTCTACTAACTCGGTTGTCTTCTATTTTGTTTCACTTTCTTTCATTTCCTTCATTTCTCCACTTTATGATGCCTTATCCTGTTTTATTCTATTTTATTCTGTTTATTGTATTTTTCTCCACTTCTTGCCTACCTGTCACAGTAACGGCGGTACCCTTGTATCTTACTAAAGATTTTGTCTTTGAAAATGATACTAAAATTTCCGTTTCAAATATGTTAAATATATTACAGCAAGACTATATTACGGAATGAAAAAGTTGTATACTGCGTTTTAATTTCACTTATTTCTAAATCTTTATTTATTTGATAATAGTCCAATAGGTCAGTTCGTATTTTAGTAACTGTTTCTCTCTCCAGCATTGTTATATGAATAACTATTCACTTAAATAAATAGCATCTCATATGACACGTATATGTGTACGTATATACGACTGATGTTGAGTTCCTGATCGGAAATATATAATTTAGTTTGGTCTGCTACCGGATTCTGTCAAGATTATAAACAAAAAAAAAATTGCACTTACAAAGTAGAAAACGTGTGTCTCTCTGCGATAGCTTATTTTATATATCTTATTTTGGGACACAACGCATTCAACATTCTACTTTTTAAAGGTTTTCATTTATATGTGTGACTTTTATTCATAGCTGGCTGTAAATTCGTATTTTAGCTGGTTTAAATAAACAGATTAACATACAGCATTTATCCCAGAACAATATTTAATCAATATTTTGTTCTTTAATGTTTTTTCTTGAGACTTGTGAAATTTTGAATAAGTAGATGTGTGGGCGTTTGTATAACAGAACTAGTAGAGAGTGTGACGCAATATATTATAGTATAGATTCTAGTAAATTACATTCAGAGTTCAAAATCAAACCAAATATTACATTGTTACTTGCCCTTCCTGTGTACAGAAACTACAGTACGTATGACATGGCGGCGTGTCGACGCAGATTTGACGCACGACTTAATGAGAAGCGATCATTGGCGACACTGGCAGAGTTCGGTTCCACAAATAAACTTATATTAGATTCATTATAGACATGAGTTAGCGTGGCGGTGACACTGAAATATCTTTTACGTTTATAAATAAATATTTACTGTTTCATGTTACTATTTCAATCTACCTCTCTACATCACGAATAAATTGAAATTACTGTCGCAATAAAGTACAAATGGCTTATTCATTTGCGATCAAAGGAAGACTAATGTCTAACCGTAGGCGTCGTGCGGAATAAAGTGTGTGAAACCGTTGCAGTGTAACTTTATCAACATTAAAATAAACGCCAACCAAATAAATACAATATCCTTTGAAAGATATCAAAAATTCTTTATGCTAGAATGTGTTAAATTTATTTAGTAACACTGCAAAATTTTGCGTTGGCATTATATTAAAAAAGAATATTTTTCCTTTCTGCATGTTTTTCTGCCTCTCTCTACGTATAAATGCATAC
>NC_142945.1:50867380-50874880 GCF_046866305.1 Octopus bimaculoides | reverse complement strand
TAAATATGCTTTCGATCGATCTAAATTCCATAACAGAAATGCAACTCAAAATTTGCGACAGCTTCTTATTCATATGATATGGAAGAAATGCCCTTAGTGAAAATTCACTATGTCATAGTATTGCTTTTTTTTTCTTCTGTATGATATCAGTTTGCGTAAGGGCATAAAAGTCCTAGAAGTAGGAGCAAAATTATATTGCAGTTCTCACTGGAGTGTTGTAGAATTAATAGGTGCTGAGTGCTGAAATAACATCTACTGGTTCTAAAGTTCCTTTGAACTCATGTTCGGGTTTGGTGATCTCAACGATTTGGAGTAAATCCGATGACATCCTTTGAGTTTCACTCATGTTTAAAGTCGAATGCACTGAAATTTTCTTGATATGAGTAGAACTTGAAACGTAGCCTATGTGTTTAAAACAGATAATGACAGTAATATAGCCGCTAGAAGGTATTTATTCCAAGGTAGTTAGCTGCTGAGTGATTAGCATTAAAACATCCGACTCTTCTCACCCGCAGTACTTATTACTATCAATACCACATAGGTTTGAACAAAAATAGGTGATGCTATAGATTATGATGCCAGCATTCTCCCTGGTAAGCGGATCTCAGAGAACGAATCTAAAAAAATAAAGATCAAATATTTTGGTTTCGTTATTTGTTTTATCGTATTCTTGTTTTCCAGTCGTCTCCACATGTTTCGTAGCTGCATGCAACCGAAAAATACAGTATGCCACGATTTCTTCCGTGATCTAATTGAGAAACAATGCAGTAGTAAGATATATTATTTCTATATGTATTCATCATTATTAATACTTTTCTATAATTATTCAATGATTTTAATGTGAAATGTTATAATCTACACAACTCTGGACAAAATGTACCGACGTGTTCTTTAGCTTCCCTCAAGCGTTTGTTTAAATAACTTTTTAAACGATTGCTGCATCCCTTACAATGTCTGGCTTTTGCCGTCGTAATTTTTCTGTCAATGTGAAGATTATTAAGATGTCCGGACCGACCGAATGTTTGTTTGTAATCATTAATCAGGTTAAGAGTAACAAATATATTGCAGACGAAAGCAGTTTTTAAAAAAAAAATTTTAAATTATATGTCACCGATAACAAAACTCGTAATTTTACCCCCAAATTAACTAATGGTCTTTGATGTGCAGAGTTGAGTCATGTTCTAATTTCTCATCATTTATCGTGTACTTGGTTTCGTCGTTAAAATATGACCATGCTGCAGCATGTTTTGGAAGGCTTGCGTCGAAGAACTCAATTCGGAGACATGTATTATTTTAAAAAACTCGTGCTTATTATATTGACCTCCTTTGCTGCTCCACTGTATTATGGAGACATAAACAAACCAACAAATGTTCTCAAGTATTGGTGTGGAAAAAACACAGAAAAATGTTCGTGCATAAACCTATGAATATGTATAGCTACAAACATACCTTTAAGTATATGTATGTGGGTGTGTATCTCTGTCTCTATGAATGTCTATGAGATTGCACGTAGAAAGTCCCTCTTCTAATCACAAGTCCAAGCAAAGTTGTATATTAAAGAGAAGCAGTCACCCATGTTTTCACCTCCGCACGTCACCTATGCTATCCAAGGGAATGGTAAAATGCTGTTACACCATGGCAGCAAAAACCAGGATGACTGCAGTTTTACTTGGAGAAAACAAAGAGTCAAAATCCATGCAGTAAACATCGGGCTTTCGCAGTTCAAAGAATATAAGGTCCCCGGAGTACCAATAATTAAAATGAATTGTGTGGATTGTCGAACTTATACGGAAGACAAATTAGAGATAATTGTACGACGAAGAAGTGCTAATATTTTGAGGTGGAGCTGCAACAGAAAAAAAAAACTGAATCATTTTATTTACCTGGATGTGTTAAGCAGTAATGAGACCAAGATGGACTTCGAGAAGACGTAGTGGTGAAATCAGAACGTATTTCAACAGCGATCTCACATGATTTACTACAGTATAGATAGTAATGTGGCCGCTGTTCTGTATTGTTTATTACACATGCAACAAATTTATAATATGCTAAGATCAAATGATACAGAACTTGAGAACCAGATCCAGGTATTGGAAATTGAACTGCACCAACTGAGATACAAAAATACTACATATGCTAATATTTATGTGGTATCAATATAGAGAATAGCAACAACTATGTGTTTGCTTCAATTTATGTATAGATATCTACATAATCGTGAAGCTTGCACAGCAAATAAAAGATAATCACACATCAATAGATATTTTCATTCTTTCTGTCACTATAATTAGTTTTAGATTACCTGATGAGTATGTAAAATTTAGTAGACTCTTCCTTATATACAGTAATAACGATATATGAGTGATGACATTGAATAAGATAATCATTTTAAAATAGTGTAGAAGCTACAAATTGGCCTATTCGCTTTCACATTAGATTTCATTATATATTCGACGTTGTTCTAAATATATTGTTTTTATTTTATTTCAGTTGGAGTCTTGTATAGACCATAATTTGTTTCTTCAAAAATAGTAAGTAGTATTTGAGAATTAATAATAATTGCATCTTGAATGCCATATATTCGTTTCTACATTATATTTATAATAAGTCTACGAATATAACGTATCAGCTGTCTACATAGATGGAAAGCTGGGGAAAATGCGTTTGTGAAGTTTTGTCCGTCTTTACCGTTTTTGTTCGAATTCCGCTGAGGTGGATTTTCATTTTCATAGGTTCGTGATTGCTAAAATAATTGCCTGTTGAACATTGGGTTCGATATAATGGGTTCTCCGCCTCCCCAGATCTTGCTTGCCCTGTAAAAAAAAAAATTAAATCAATATTTAGAATGTGATTTTAAATATCTATGCTTTATAGCCATATTTCATAAATCACGTAAAATAAAAATGCATTGTGTTACCGTGACTAGTTTATGTGATTATATTCTGTCATAAAGGTAAATAATTGCGTATCTTTACAACAGACTGTTGAAAACGTAATACCAGGACAACGTCTCACACAAATCATTTGGCGTATGTAATTAATAATTCGAAATGACATATTTAAAATATCTTAGTGTTAAAATGATGATCATTAAATTTCTAATGATACATAGAAATCAATAATGTTACATAGCACGAAGATTAGGTACCATAAAATTTATTCCACATTGTCAATGCGTTTACATCTTCAGTAAAGCCATCATATAATTATTTACATTTGAAAAGTAATCTGTCGCATGTCTTCATTTTTAACGTATATATTGATAGTATATAATCTTACTTGCTAAATGTGTTATGTGCTTTGCTGATTTTTGTTCTACCCTCCATGTAATATAATTGAAAAAAAAACAAAACAATGTAAAACACTTTGGAAATCCCAAATGAATATACACTGATTTAAGTCTATCGAAGGACAGTAGAGACAATTGTATACTAAGATGTCGGTTTGTATATATTATTGTAAATATGTTGCTAGAAAGGATATCGATATACTATTGTATTGTATCAAGTTATTTTATTTTCGGTGAAAAAAATGATATTGCAATTGTCTACAGTGTAACACCTGCGAACTGATTTTCGTTTTGATATCTACTATTTGATACAAAACAATAATTACTACTATAATAAACATTATATTTTTCTATTCACAGATCTTATTAGAATCAATACAATATATTCAATCTGGAAGATATCATCAGCCATTACAGAAATAAAACAATTTCTCTTTTTATATGTGTTATATTATTAATTTCCATAAATTTGGTGTCCACCTAATATACACACACATGCTTGCATAAATATCTATAGACTTTCTTATCTATCTATCTATCTATCTATCTATATATCTATCTATCTATCTATCTATCTACCTATCTATCTATCTATCTATTTATCTATCTATCTATATATATATATATACATATATATATACATACATACACACACACACACACACACACACACACACATATATATATATATATATATTGGTGTGCTTCGGGATGGTCATTTCTTGGCCAAATAAATATATATACATTTAACGCATCTTAAAATAATGAAATAAAATTTGTAAAATAAGAACAGTAATTAGCGAGTGAAGAAATATATGTATATAGTCCATGTGTTTACTTGGCAAAAAGAATGACCATCCCGAGATGCAACAATATCTGTTTCAAAACGCGACGTCACAACAGGTACTTCGCGAAAAGAAAGAATATATATATATATATATATATATATATATATATATATATATATATATATATATATATATATACCTTATGTCAAAGTGATATTACATGCCACTCGCCCTGAAACGGAGCATATTGCCGGTCGGAGACATATCTGCAAGAAGAGAGCGTAAAGTCTATTCCCTGACATGCCACGCCCTGGCTTATGTTAGAGAAAATTATATTTTGTATAAAGACAGTTTTAATAATGTAAACATTGTCGATGGCACATGCGTAGCGTGTATGCTTTGTTTATACGTCCAATATCTGGGGAATACCATCATGGGAAGGCGCATGGCTCCGTGGTTAGAGTGTCCTGCTTACGATCATGATGTTCTTAGTTCGAATCCCGGACCGGGCTGCGTGTTGTGTTCTTGAGCAAGGCACTTTATTTCTCATTGCTCCAGTTCACTCAGCAGTAGAAATGAGTTGCGACGTCACAAGTGCCACGCCACAAGTGTCATCCCTTAGATAACACTGGTGGGAACTATGTTTTTACGACGCCGAGTATTAATGAAAATTTAATGTCCCACACCATAAAAGGCAACTCGCCCCTACGTTGAATAAAAACGGTGCATATCGATATTTCGTTAGCTTTTTACCTATTCCGGTCATTATTCTCCAATACACCCGAAATGATCCGTATCGGCGGTCGGAGACATATGCAAATATTACAAACTCTATTCGTGATGTGCTGTGGCATATGAAACATGGATTTGAGATTGGTACTACTTTATTTCATGTGTTACATATATTTAAGTATTTGGTGACACAAGATGTCACACTGTAAATGTACACTTTAGATGCAACTCATGAATCTAGTATGCATAAGCGATCCTCATGCTTCTTCATATAGATGCGTATTACAAATCGCAGACATTGAAGTAAATCATTTTTTAGATACTCGAGTGTTACAAGGCCTGTGGGACGGGGTAAGAAGCAACAAATGATACAGGGACATCACTCTGAAGAAGTTTATATTAATTAACAACGGATACCGACCCACTAACATTAAAACTCTCACGCACTGTAACACAGCAATAACGATTTAATATAGGAATCTAGGTATCGATGTTATAGCATAAATAACGGTGAGAGGAAAGTTACAGCAGTATTCATTTTAGACAACATGTAATACAGAATAAATGTCAGACAGCAACAAACATCGAAAATGGCACATGCATTTCGGCCATTTTGAGCTTTTGCAATGACGTATACACACAAGTACCTACGTCTTAGAGGAGAAATCGTCACCTCGTACATGGAAAGCAGCGGACAGATATATTTTTTGCTGTTGTGAATATCCCGATTGTATATAAAACCGGTAAGCGCCATTGAGAGAGTATTAAAGAAAGAAAAACATACACCTTTCATAGTCCAGTCAGAGCTATATACCTCCCGAGATAACAACTCTTACAGACATACTAAAATAAAATCAGAGTAAATATCAGATGGTGGTGAGTGTCATTCCAGCTGAAAGCATCAAGAAAACCAGAGGCATTTCAGTCTGTGAAAGTTATATTTTGCTCTTATTTTCAATCAGCGGTTATGATTGCATCACAATACGTTTATATCAGATTTTTAGAAGATTGAACTACGTTTCATATTATCACACCATTTCGTTTTCATATAATGACTTTTGTGCCGGGTTATAGCCAATTTTAATATGGATAATATCGAATATTATAAATTCGTGTGTATGATTATGTTGTTTTTTAGACGTATAATTAACTCCAAAACGAGCATCCTTTTAATTTAGTTGAACGCAACACCATCTTCAAAACAAACGGAATATCGCAAATCTTTTGGTTATAGATTTAGTCGCTCAAGATCGGCGTTAGCTACACATCAACATTAACAACAAAAGCAGATGGAGTGCGTAAACAAAAACATCAATGGCATTAATTGTTTTCCTGTAGGTATTTCTCAATGTCTCTTACAACTGATTTTAATCAGTTCATTATAGCATTTCATTACAGATAGCTTAGACGAAATTCGGCTTTAGTATTAGACATTCTATACGGAAGAGGCTTGTAAAATACTAACTTATTCATTCCCATCACCCCATTAAATCATTGTTTTCAAAATAGGGGTTCCTAGGAAGATTTCGGTCGTTTTGCTTTGAGAAAGGATAAAATGACTTCATGGTGAAATAATAAAAAACAGTTGTTACGTGTTGAAGAACATTGGTTGTGTCTGCGACATAAATACAAACTGACTGAAATGAGGAAATGATTGTGGCTCAGAAAAAATGCATTTAAAAAAATGTGATAGAAATGAAAGACTGATAAATCTCAGTCAAGCAACAAACGCAAAGTTTATGGAAATGTGAAAGCATTGGATATTTTTGAAGACAGTACAGTAGGGAAGTACGAAAGAATATAACACAGGACATGATACAGCGGGTAACATGTGTCTTGTGATGTTAAACGTCTTTCTGCATTTGAAATTATAAAAAACGCGGTACGAACGTTAGGTGAGCTGATAGATTGAAGTTGATATCGACATTAAGTGAGTTGATATTAACGAAAATGAGAAAGTAGAGAAACATTAGGAACTAGCATGTGGGATGAAGAGATTACAATGGTAAAAAACTGTCATTGCGTTATTTCATAGAAATTCTAATTCCTTCAACCAGAGGCACACAGAATGAAATTTCGTGCGAGGGTATAAGTCGATTACATCAACCCCAGTGCTACACAAATAGATATTTTATTGACTCAGAAAGGCTAAAAAGCGAAAGTGGCCTCGGTGGCATTTGACTTAAGAACGTTTAGACTGCCGAAAGAGCGCTACGAAATTTGTTCGCCGCACTAAAGTTTCAGCCAGCTCACCGGATTGATAAATGAGATAATAATAAACAATATTATATAATTGGTCACAACGGTCCAAACCTTTGACCAAGACTGCAAAATCAAATTAAAAGTAACGAAAATGTTTGCCAGTGGAAAATTTACATGAAATAAGAAATGGAAGCGATTGGAATTATTTTATTGCCAGTAGCCCATTCATAACTCATTGGTTTATACTGGTCTTGGGAAATAATGTATTAATTGTGATGTGCTTCTAGAAATATCTATCAACTGAGCGTTTGTTACCATATTGTTTGAGTATTTTATGAAGACAATAAGTGATTTTGCACAACACAGAACATTTTAATTTAGGTTCATACATTTGCAAGATTCCTGTTGTGGAACCGGGTGTTGAAACATATATTGTTGTATTTCGGGCTGGTCATTTCTTTGCCAAATTAACACACGCACTATGTATTC